>NC_066583.1:174659562-174877062 GCF_024323335.1 Lathyrus oleraceus | reverse complement strand
AAGCTATTATGGAAACTTCATCCTCCTTTTATTTTTTCTTCATAGCAACACAAAGTAGATCAACTTCAACTTCATTTTGAGACAAATTGGTGAACTATGGATCTACAAAATTTATTTTTTCGTTTTCAACAATTTTTGTGTGTTATTTGTTAATAAATGAATTTTTATGTGCAACTCGAGCAAATGGTTATGGTTCTTTACTCCTCATTGATGTTGTTGGTTGTGATGAACATGGGTCTATAATCATGATAAGAGAGATACGAACTTGGGTTCACCGTGGAAATATTATATGAGTTTTTCATATAATATTCCCAAAATGAAGACAAGTTTACAACTCTCACTTCAACTTTATTACCTTTGTGTTTTTTCTTCATAGCTTCCAAGAAGGTTAGTTATCAAGTTCTCACAATCTATGTTAAAAGTTTTGTTATGTATGTTGATAAATTTTTGTTTATGAGTTAATATGTTGTTGTTGTTCAAAATGTTTGCCTTGTTAAAGTTTGTTGATGTTTTTGTTGATAAATTTTGTTGTCGAGTTATGTTTGATAAATTTATGTTAAGTCTAGTTTATGAGTTGATATGTTATGTCCTAAAACAAACTTGTTCTGTGCAGTTACATGTGATTTCGTTCAGAAAACATGCAAGAACAAAACATTTCTAAGTCATAAGAACAGACATTCTTGTGACTTAGCATTGTTTTGCTTTTGTGAATCTTGCAGAATTCATTTCGTATGTAGAAGATCCATTTGAGTTTATTATATCATATATAGATTTATTGTTTCACTAAATCCTCATTAAACTTGCATTCATTTAAATTGATTTAAAAAATAATAATATGAAAAGTAAGTTATATTTGAAAACCAACTTAGATGAATCAATTTTATCGGATTGCATGCATCTCGTAATTCATGTTTTCCTCTTTAACATATATAATTTTATTCAATGCCCCAAGTTCTTCGAAGAAATGATTCCTTCTCTTCTAGTTTATTTTACAAAGCATCAAATTTGTTGAGAAATTCGAATAATCTTCATCAATGTCATCATAATAATTATCATCATCGATTAAAATAATGATGATGATAGTGATGATGATGACTTTGAATTAGTCAACAAATTGATGTTTTTAAAAATAAACTAAAAGAGAAGGAATCGATGCTTTGAAGAACTTGGAGGATTGAATCAAATTTTATATGTTAAAGATCTAGAGATGAATGACGAGATGCATGTAGTTCGAAAAAAATCTCCCCTTTCTCAGACATTGACACGTGGCACAGGGGGGGGGGAGAAAAAAAGTGAAATTCCTCTTCTTCTTCATCCAAACGCACAACAACAACAACAACATTCACATACCAATTTTTTTCAAAAAAAAATCTCACTTTTTCTTGGTTCTCATAGTTTTTACAGAAGAAGAAAAAAAAAGAACCAAATGGAAAACCACAACGGCCGTGACGCTGCGTTTTTGGCAGCAAACATGGTTTCAGTGGAATGAGGATTTTCATTTCATATTTTTTTGCTGTTCTTCATGATTCTTCTTCCTTTAATTTTTTATTTTTCCTTATGTATGAGTAATTGTTGTTGATTTAGAGTGAAGTTTAGGGTGGTTTATGGAGATGGCGGTTTGAGGTTCATGGTGGATCGGAGCTTGTTAACGGTGGTGGTGTTTTTTTTTTTAAGATTTAGGAGGATGGAACAAAGTTGTATAGTGAGTGACGGAACAACGGAGCTTAGTGGTTAGGTTGTTTGGTGAAATGTTGTCGTCAGCAGGAATGAGGAAAAGTTTGTTATGGTTGGTGTTGAGGGAAAGATTTCAACTTTGTTTATGTGGTGAGCATGGTGGTGCTTGGCCGAAGAAGGGTGTAGTGTGAGTGGCGTTTGTAGATGGTGATATACGTGTAGTAGCCGAATGTGAGTAGCAGTAGAAGTTGAGTGAGAGTGTGGGAAGGTTTTATGTCTTAGTGAAGCTTGTTATGAAGATAAGGAGGAAGCGGATTGGTGGGTTACGCAGGATATGAATAGTGAATGGCCGAAGCAAGATGGAGGTGTTAAGGTGGTAACACGTTAGGTGGTGGAGGTTTACTCGCTGGAAAAGATGGAGGTGAAGGTTTATTGTTGGTGGTGAAGAAAAGTTTGTGGAGGTGTATGGTAGGCTTCGCTTTCAGAGAGGATGAAGATGTTATCTTGTTTGTTGAGAAAAATGAGTGGATATGTATGAGGTTTATATTGAGAGAAGGTGGAAGAGGACTATGGAAAAATGAGAGAGCTTTTTTCATTTTTTATTCTGACATTTGCAAATGGAGAGAGAGAGAGAGAGAGGTTTGCAAACAAATGTAAGGTTCAGTTATGAAAGAAAATTCAAATTGTTTGAAAGGATAACACAACCATTACATAATGGAGTCAAATGAAGTGATTAACATTGCATAATGAAAGAAAATGGAAGATGAAAAATCAACGATCAAGATTATACCTCAAAGTCTAATGACACTTGAGTGCACTCGAGCACCCTAGGGGGAGCGCCACGCTGTAACAAAGTTAAGAATTAATTCATGTGAAGGAGCGTGTGGAGACGCTTGGCACACTTAGAATGGAAGGGTTTGAGATATTTTCTTTTCCCAATTTCTTTCATTTTATTAATTAATATATAATTCTTAAATTTCAAAGAAAAATATTAAAATAAAAAACTTACTAACTTAAAATAAAACAAATACACAAAATAAAATTCAATTTAAAAAAAACACAATCAACTCTAATTTATTCTACTAATTAATTTTGGCTAAAAAATAAAAATAATTGAACAAATAATGAATAAAGAACAGGCATAAAAATGCCCGAAAAATTAAAATGAATGCATCAACATGATCAGCGCGAAATAAAATTCTCGGAGACATACAAATTTTAATCATATTTTAAAATAAAAATTGATCGGTTAAAAGGCTCAGGCTGACAAACATGCGATCGAAAAAATAGTCGGAAAATTAAAATTAGCACGTCAGGTTAAACTATGTGAATCGTAGATTAATAAAATTGACATCTGCAGGCTCGATTTTGACATTTTCGTCCGTTAATTCTGCTTACATTTGCAAATCAATTTAACTGGTCTGCCTGTAGATCCGAAAAATTATTTTGAGTGATATTTTAAGCCTTATACAAAATGAAATGCATGTTGGGACAAGTATAAAATGAAAGCGTCTTGTAAATACATAAATTACTGACTAAATAATCGTGAATAGACAATCATATGCAAATGAATCTCTCTTAGACCATTTACTTCTGATTCTCAAACACAATTAAAGATCCTACACAGATTCAGATGACGACGATACTCTTGACTGTCACCTTCTGAACCTCTGGAACATGATACAATAGATTTAAATGATGCACTGAGATTGAGAAATCAAGTCTTTTGACTTCTTAATCAACTGATGACTGAATGAATACCATCAAGACCGGATAAAATTCCAGAACTCTTGACTTTTTCTCTAAACCCTGATGAATGTTTTTAACTGATGAAATGCATGACAAAGTTGATCGTTTATGCTATGCTGATGCGAGTGAAAAACTTAGGGTATGACAGTGCTCTACTAGCACTGGGCTAGAGACAAAGACCCAAGATGTATGATTTCTTTTGGGTGTGTGGTGTATGATAAGTGTTGATTAGGAATATGGTGATACATGTTCTTCCCTAAACCCTATATATGTGATATGATTGTTTCTATACTATGACATAGCGTGACATGGAGATGGTCATCTTTCTTTTTTGGGTAACGAAACTATACTTAGTTCTCTTATTTACCTTGGTTGGAGTTATGGATCAGTTGAAGTCTGGTTTTGGACCCACTAGGAGTTAGAATTAATCTCGCCTTTACACTTCTACCTAACTTGAAATTTGGATTTTGAGCATTGGTTCAAACCCCATGTTTATCCAACCATTCCAAGTTCAAAGTCATGGCCTTCTTAAGTTTACCTCGCTCCATGAGCCCCCAAGCACGATGCCTGGTAGGGGTGAAGTATTTGAAGATATTATTCTGTTTCCCTGAATTCTTAGTTTGAGCTCGTGACCTCTGAAGTCTACTATGGTCAAATATCTTAGGTTTACTCCAATCTAATTATCAAACGCAAGAGTGTGAATAATAAGATGTTAATTTATAAAGACCAATATATTTAAATTAGTAAAATCACTTTGTTAATTTTTCAGGAAAAAATCATTTTATTATTAACGTTGTAACACAAGGGTTATGAAATATTAGTAACAGTGAAGGTGAAAATATATTACCATAAACAACATGCCGCTTCCTATCATATGTCTTATCTTCCAAATACAAGTTTCACCTAACTTTGAGTATAGATAAACAACCAAGCGGACCCCAGTTGTACTCTTGGATCTGATAAGTGCTAAATTGTGGTAATTTTATGTGTGAATAATTGGCACTTATTGACTTGTTTCAATTGATTTTCTTGCATAAACCTCAACTTTTGCGTATATATTGTATAGTTGTTATCATGTAAATATTGCTTAGTTTGATAGTTTTCATCTCTTTTTGTAGGTTTTCATGCATAATTGAAGCATTGGGATCAAAGGCACCAAGCAAGACCCACAGTAATATTTTTGAAGATTCCAAGTTTTCCAAAGCGGGCTTAGCGCGCTTAGAGAAACAAAAGGCAGGGAGAATTTGGGAAATTCGTGCTAGAAGTGTGCTAGGAGCGCTCTTAGCGCGAATCGAGGTGGTTTAAGTGTATTTTTGTTGATCGTGCTAGGCGAGCTCTGCTTGGGCTTAACGCGATTCCACTTTTTCAGCCCCTATATATTCATTTGTACCCATATTTTTTGGGGATGGTTTTTGGAACTTTTAACCCCAATTCCATAAACACCATTTTTGTAGTAAGGAGAGATAGATACTTAGAAAACAATAAGTTAGGAAGCTTCTTGAAGATCCAGAGTTGGGTTTGCCTCTATCATTGGGAAATTGCAGTGGATGTTTGTTCATCTTCATTCTTCTCCTTGTAATCCCTTTCTGGTTGGATTTGTATATTTCCTTGCATGGTTGAAGCATTGGACACTTGATATGCAAAATCAAAGCTTCAAGATGCAATTTTGGAAGGAAATCAAGTTTCTGCTTGGGCTTAGTGCAATCTTAGCACGCTTAGAGAAACAAAAGAGAGGGGAAATTGTGAAATCTATGCTAGGAGTGTGAAGGAGCGTGCTTAACGCGAATCAAGGAAGTTTAAGTTCATTTTTGCTGATTACGCTAAGCGAGCTCTGCTTGGGCTTAGCGCGATTCCACTTTTCAACCCCTATTTATTAATTTGTACACTGATTTTTAGGGGATGGTTTTGGGAACTTTTAACCCCAATTCCATCAACACCATTTTTGTAGTTAAGAGAGATAAATACTTAGAAAATAATAAGTTAGGATGCTTCTTGAAGATCCGGAGTTGAGTTTGCCTCTATCGTTAGGAAATCTTGGTGGATGTTTGTTCACTTCATTCTTCTTCTTGTAATCCCTTTCTTATTGGGTTTGTATGTAAGTTCACTTTTATAGTATGTATTTTTATTAATCACGGCATTATGTATGATATACTCACAAATCTATATTGATGTTATCCTTGTGTACTTGTTTATCTATTGATTTGAACCATTATTGAGAAATACTCTTCGAATCTAGATCTAGGATAATCATCTGTTAGACGCTAAACTCTAGACATAGATTTAGATCTAACATTCACCATGGGTATTGATTCTTAATGCTCCATATTGTTTAATAGGCTGAGAGATCATCGATTAAACAATATGGTAAAACTCTCGACAGAAGTTTAGACATGAACCCTATTGTGAGCGATACGTGATGATATTGATGAATGTTTAGATTGTGCATAATTGGTTGGTAAATTGGATGTTCGTATGGTAGATGAAATACAATCCTGTAAATCTCTCAAATCTCTTCGAAGATTTATTTATTTATTCATTCATTTTACATAGTTTAGCTTTTAAATTTAAAATCTACAAACCCAAGCTTAGAAACGTAGAGACCGTTGAACGACATTTGATGTTGCACTAATCCTTGTGGAGACGATAAAAATCAGAATACTTACTTTTGTTTGTTGTTTTACCGCTTCAACAGGATTCACTTGAAGTCAACGAAGTATCTAAGGTAAACTACATCGACGTAATAAGTCAACAAAGATAGATGTGTCAACCAAGTACATGAGGCATGACCTAAAAGCACATGTTATGTGATACAAAACCTGTGCATAATCACCATCAACCTCCACTACTGCAACCTAGTGGCATTTGCACAACTCCTATAAAAATGCAAATCTAGCATGACACCATATGGTATCATCCATCTTCTTTGGGGAAGCAACAGAGTCACCTCCCAAATAGGTCACAATCATGTCAAGTGTCTCAGCTTTAGAGATTGTGAATTGGTTTAATAATCTTACCCTGATCGGAAGATGTAGGAGGCATGAGACATCATCAAGGGTGATGAATATCTCACCAATTGGTATATGAAAAGATGACGTCTCCGAGAGTCATCTCTCTACAAAAGCATACAACATACATTGGTTAATGACATTATATTCAATCATGCATAAACCTTATAACTCAGATTGTTGCATGACATCTTAAAACCATGGCTCACCCTGTTGTGGCAGATTCACAATCTTTCTACCATGGTTTATGCACTTCAAAGTCTCACGATACTATAAAAAAAATACATCATCGTCAGAAACTTCAAATATTATAAAACATATGTTTAAAAGAATAAATACATATATATTTTACCTCTTCATCTCTCACGTGCATAGTAGCATGGTTTGCATAGAGAGGAAGTAGAGAGGTATCATAGGGTCCTCTTGGAAAATTATCAAGAACGACAGCAACAACAGGTTCCTCATAATGGGCTTCAGGGGCTTATAGGGAAACATGCCTCAGAAAAGACGACACCGGAGACACATGAGCTTAGGAAGACGACGCTTCGACATGAAATGGACTAACATCAACTTGTGGTCGCAAGGGTTTGGATTTGTCACTACGAACATATGCATGTTGGGTCACTCTATCATGTCTCAATCTATCTTGGTTTTCAGTCATTATACCAATAATAAAACCAAAACATGCAAAATCAAGCAAACCGCAAATTGCCAAAAAAAATAAAGAAATGCACTTCTGTAACACATGAAATTGAAATAGAGAAAAATACGAAAGTGCACTTCTGTAACTCATGAAATTAAAATGCAGAAAAATACGGAAGTGCACTTCCATAACTCGTGAAATTAAAATGCAGAAAAATACGGAAGTGCACTTCTGTAACACTTGAAATGCAGCAACCCAAAAACAGAGCATGCCCTAAGCTAAAAAATTCAAAATATCCAAATGCATGCCTTACATAACAACCTATTATGCAACTTAATCTACCAAAAATAACCTATTTAAGTAATGAATGCACCACAAATATAAAAAAAAAGGAGATGAGAAACTTATCAAATGTGAGTAGTTGTGAGAAAACTCGAATGAAGTGAAGTATTGATTGAGGTATGTCCCAAGATTGAATGCAATATAGTAGAAGTAGTGAGAAAGATAGTAAAATGATCGAAACTTACTTTGCTCACTAGCTTTGATTTGATTTTGAGTTTTTTTTTTAAAATAAAGAAGAAAGAGTGTGATAATATAAATTAAAACCTTTACGGAAATATACTTTTGTAATATTCACTGACTTGTGAACTCAAGGATTATTATGAAAGTGCATTTACACACTCACTCGCCATTATATTGTTACCGATGTGCACTTCCGTAGTAATTTTTAACAAAGTGAGAATAACTTCTTGCGAAGTGATATGGTGTAGACCTTCCGTAATTTAGAAGCATTTTCACATGAGAGAACCACGGATGGTGCGAAAATATAGAAAGTTTTCGGTTATGTAGTAGGCAATAATTTTTAGATACTTGAAATAAACATGATAATCCTCCATTTGCACGATTCATTTTCGAGAATAATGTTTACAAAACTCGAAAAAAAACACATATTTTAAACAAACACAAACTTTAAGGTCTGATAAGTTCGGAAAACCGAGTCACCTAATTCTTTTTATTGAAAACAAACAAACACATTCTAAATAACCTTAGGATGTATGAGGTTTTAAAACACAATTATACATTTCAAATTCTCGTGTTTTTGGAATGAGAATATCCTTTGACTTAATAGGACGAAATGTGTCTACCACTGAATATGAAATACATTATGTATGCTGGCAGTGGTATGTGCAACTACAAAAGTGTTAGAGGGGTTAATGGGGTTAATGGGGTTAATGTTTCTGTTTTTTTGTAAGGAGAGAAATGCTTTGAGCAGAGAGTTTTGTGAAGTACATACAGACCTCTCAGACAATCCAGGATATTAAGGCTCTACCTTTTTTATATTATTTCACTTTTGTGAACGGCTTATTCGATCACCAATGAAGAAATACAAGAAAATATAATCAAAGAAAATATAATCAGAGCTATGAACAAAATTTGTAACTTACTTGATGGAAGGAAATGAAAAATAAGTCTGGATCATCATAAAAAACATCACTTGTTCCATTCCCATGATGAACATCAAAGTCAATTATGAACACACACTTCAGTCCATGAACACGCTGAGCATGTCGAGCTGCAATGGCCACATTTCCAAAAATGCAAAATCCCATAGGTCCTTTTGGAACAGCATGATGTCCTGGTGGTCTTATCAAAGAAAAACCCGTTGAATTGTAATTCCTTGTGTCAAACTAGGTTGCTCGACGGAACAAGGAAGTATCGAACCACCTAGCGTGTTAAGTTGTGTTAGTGTGTCGAAGTGTCGAAGCATGTTGTTTCACATAGGATTTCGACTTATGCCTATTTTAGTAGTGTTAGCTGTTTTGGGCTTTCTATAGTTTTGGGTTTTGGCTTGAGGTCCAAGTTAACCTAAATCTATAAATAGAGGGAGTAACCCGTATTTTTATAAAGAGGTGAATAGAGTATTCATAACACTTGTAATTCACAGTAATTTGCAGTTGCAAAGTGAATAAGAAGTTTTCCACAGTTTGTGGACAGAGAGAAACTCTGCAAAAAAAAATTACTCTTCTCCTTCATCGTAAAAAACTTGATACGTTCGTCGTGACTGTATATAAAATATAGTCTATCGGATACTTGACTGCAAGTCCACGGTCTAATCGTTTAGTTTTAAAAGATATCAAACCCACAGGGACCGATGGTCAAACTAATGCTATCGATGTTACTATGTTTAGCTAAGGTGATGATTTTTAGAGGTTTGGTTGAATAAAAATTAAATCTAAAGAAAATTAAGTTTTTAAGAAAATATTAATGAAGGGATATTAGCATGCAACGCATTAATTGTCAAGGATTCGATAAATCGCCAGTGTATATTTTAATTACAAAATACCTTTGAGCAGGATCTAAGGTTCTACTTGCGTAGTAGGTCGCATGAAGTTTTTTATCCTTCCTTTGTCCTAGCACTGCACCTACGGCATAGTCACTCGCATCACACATGATTTCGAATGGTAATCTCCAGTCAGGTGGTTGCATGACAAGTGTGGTGATTAAAGATGTTTTTAATTGTTCAAACACTGTTAAACATTTCTCATCAAAGATAAAGTCAACGTCTTTTATTAACAGACTAGTCAGTGGTTTGGTAATTTTCGAGAAATCTTTGATAAAGTGTCGGTAGAAACCGGCGTGTCCTAAGAAGCTTTGTGTTTCTCGTGCGGTTTTCGGAGGTTGAATATTTTCTATAATTTCGATCTTAAATTTGTCTACTTCAATCCCTTTATCAGATACTACGTGTCCTAGCACGATTCCTTGTTGGACCATGAAATGGCATTTCTCCCAGTTCAATACGAGATTCACCTTTACGCGTCTTTCAAGTACCATTTCAAGGTTTGATAGACATCCTTCGAAGCTCTGCCCACGAACAGAAAAATCGTCCATAAAGACTTCCATAATGTCGTCTATAAAGTCAATGAAGATTGACATCATGCATCTTTGGAATGTTGCGGGAGCGTTGCATAGTCCAAATGGCATTCATCGATAAGCAAATGTACCATAAGGGCATGTGAAGGTTGTTTTCTCTTGGTCGTTAGGATGGATAGGAATTTGAAAGAATCCTGAATAACCGTCTAGATAGCAGGAGTGGGAATGCTTAGCCAATCGTTCAAGCATTTGATCAATGAAAGGTAGAGGAAAATGATCCCTTCGAGTGGCTTTGTTCAGTTTCCTATAGTCAATGCACATTCTACTTCCAGTCACAACTCTTTGTGCTATAGATTCGCCCTTCTCGTTCTTAACAACTGTAACACCCCCTTTCTTGGGTACTACATGAACGAGGCTAACCCATTGACTATCGGAGATCGGGTATATGATTCATGTATCTAATAACTTCTTTACTTCATCCTTGACTACAGTACTTACGATTGGGTTGATCCTTCTCTGGTGTTCTCTAGAGGTTTTACAATCTTCCTCTAGCATAATGTGATGCATACAGATAGAAGGACTTATTCCTTTTAGATTAGCGATGTTGTAGCCTAACGCAGTTGGATATTTTCTTAAGATATCTAGTAACTTTTCAGTTTCAATCTGTCCTAAGTCTGCGTTGACTATTACTGGTCTTTTGAGTTCAGTGTCTAGGAATGCGTATCTTAGGTTCTTGGGTAGTGTTTTTAATTCTAAGTCTGGTTTCTTCGGGCATGGCATGTGGTTGGGTGTAAGTGCTAAGCATTCGCTTAGACTGTCATTTTGGTATGGTTCACGTCAACTATCATCTTCAAAGATTGGAGGGATTTGGATTTTCATTATATCAGAATATGTGGTTTATTGCATCTCCATCTCTCTTACACACTCGTCTATGACATCAAGTAGATAACAAGTACTCTCTATAGATTGCGCTTGTAAGAATTATGTCAAGATGAATTCAACTTTTTCTTCTCCAACTTCGAATGTTAGCTTACCTCTTTCACGTCTATTATGGCTCTGGCGGTAGCTAAGAATGGTCGTCCTAATATAATAGGTGTAGGGGCATCTTCTTTGATGTCCATGATTATGAAGTCTGTAGCAATGTAGAATTTTCCTGCACGTACTGGGACATTCTCTAGTATACCAACAGGATATTTGATTGAGCGGTCAGCTAGTTAAACATACATCTTGGTTGGTCTTAGTTCTCCCATGTTTAGCCTTTTACAGATGGATAAGGGCATTACACTAATGATGGCTCCTAAGTCGCATAGAGCTTTGTCTATGACGAACTTTCCAATGACACTGGGTATGGAGAAACTACCTGGGTCTTTTAGTTTGGGAGGCATGTTGTTTTGGATTATTGCGCTACACTTAGCAGTAAGTGTAACTGTTTCGTTATCCTTGATCCTTTTCTTATTGGATAGGATCTCTTTAAGAAACTTGGAATCTGAGGGCATTTGTGTGATAGCTTCTGTAAAGGGAATTGTAATATTCAGTTGCTTCAGAAGTTCAACAAATTTCTTAAATAGCCCTGCAGTTTTAGAATTCACGAGTCTTTGAGGATACATAATGGGTGGTTTATAAGGTGGTGGAGGCACATAAGGTTTTTCTTTCTCTTCGGCCTCTTGGGTATTATCTTCCTTATCCTTCGGTCCACTTACCTTCTCAATTGTTGTTTTGTCAGGTTTTTGGTACATGGCAGGATTTTGAAGTCTTGGGTCTACGAGTCCATCTAGCTCTTTTCCACTTCTCAATATAACGACATTTGCATGTCCTTTTGGATTAGGTTGTGGCTGTCCAGGAAATATGCCAGCGGGAGCAACAGAAGATGCTTGTTGTTGAGCCACTTGTGAAATATGTGTTTCAAGCATTTTGTTGTGGGTGGCTAAAACGTCTACTTTGCTTGCTAATTGTTTAAGCTGCTCACTAGTGTGTATGTTTGGGTTCAAGAAGTCTTTGTTTGTTTGAGCTTGGGTAGCTATGAAACTCTCCATCATAAGTTCAAGGTTGGACATCCTAGGAATGTTAGGAGCACTAGTAGCTGGCTTTTGATATCCAGGTGGAACAACGGGTGCTTGGCCAGGTGCATACAAGGCGTTGTTGTTCTTGTACGAAAAGTTATGATGGTTTTTCCAACCTAGGTTGTAGGTATTCGAATAAGGGTTTCCTTATGCATAGTTTACTTGATCAATGGAGAATCCTGCTAATATCTGACATTCTGGTGCAGTGTGTCCAGGAATTCCACATAACTCGCAGTTTGAAGTTACGGCAGCCACGGTGGTTGCGGGTGGTATGGTCAAGTTGTCTAACTTTTGAACAAGGGCATCTACCTTTGCATGGACATGGTCAAGGCTACTGATTTCGTACGTTCCACCTTTTGTTTGGGACTTCTCTACTGGAGTTCTTTCACCTCTCTATTGGCAATGGTTTTGGGCCATGTTTTCAATGAGTTGATAGGCTTCGTTGTATGGCTTGTCCATAAGTGCACCGCCGGCGGCAGCGTCTACTGTCAGTCTTGTGTTATACAGAAGCCCATTGTAAAATGTGTGAATGATCACCCAGTCTTTGAGACCGGGATGTGGACACATCCTCATCATGTCTTTATATCTCTCCCACGCGTCGTAGAGAGATTCTGCATCTTTTTGTCGAAATCCGTTGATTTGAGCTCTCAGCATAGCAGTTTTGCTCGGTGGAAAATATCGGGCTAAGAAAACGTTCTTCAGTTCTTCCCATGTAGTGACTGAGTTGGATGGCAAGGATTGCGACCAAGCCCAAGCCCTGTCTCTTAGAGAGAAAGGAAAAAGGCGTAGTCTTATCACATCTTGAGACACACCATTCGCCTTCATAGTGTCTGCGTACTGCACAAACTTGGTCAAATGTTCATTAGGGTCGTCCGTAGGATTTCCAGCAAATTGATGTTGTTGGACAGCTGATAACAATGAGGGTTTCAACTCGAAATCGTTTCGATCGATAGTAGGGGCAGCAATGCTGTTGTGAGGTTCTTGCTGGGACGGGGTAGCGTAGAACTAAAGAGGACGATTCTATGGTCCCACTGCAGCCATGGTTGGTTTCTCAACTGGTTCAGTAGTAGGAAAGAAGATATCGGGAATATTGTACCTTCGTTGGTACTCTAGTATTCGGCGTCTTAAATATAAGAAACACTCTAATTCTGCGATTGGTGGTACTAATTTTTCACTTTGTGAGCGAGTACTTGGCATACAACTGAGAAATAAGGGAAAGAAATTGCCTCAGTCTATACCGCACAACAAAAGAATCACACTATTTGACTAAATCAGGTCCCCGGTAACGGCGCCAAAAACATGATACGTTCGTCGTGACTGTATATAAAATATAGTCTATCGGATACTTGACTGCAAGTGCACAGTCTAGTCGTTTAGTTTTAAAAGATATCGAACCCACAGGGACCGATGGTCAAACTAATGCTATCGATGTTACTATGTTTAGCTAATGTGATGATTTTTAGAGGTTTGGTTGAATAAAAATTAAATCTAAAGAAATTAAGTTTTTAAGAAAATATTAATGAAGGGATATCAGCATGCAACACATTAATTGTCAGGGATTCGATAAATTTTCGGTGTATATTTTAATTATCAAATACCTTTCAGTAGAAAATATTCATTTAAAAGGCTTTATCTCACACTCTCGTGATTGTTGACTCGGACTATACTTTTAAGTCAGAATGTACGCTCTTGCTGTCCCATTTGAAGTTAAAAATACTTTTTGAAAATAAATAAGTTCTAATTGCTTTTAAAGTGCTCTCGTTGTTTTTAAAATCAATTCCTAGTTTTTACTATCCAGTTCGACCCTCACGCTCTCACGATTGTCGGTTCTAACCTTAGTTAATTTCCCACTCTCGTGGAAAAACCGTATTAAATAGCTTCTCACTCTCGTGACAAAGTTAATTAAATTCAAATTAAAAACCACAGCCAGAAAGATTATTTGAGAATAGAAGTTTACATCGATTATTATTAAATCCCGTCTAGTTAAATTATTTACATACTGATACCGGTAGTTTAGACGGATATGTTAAATAATGCAAACATAGGCGAACAGAAACAAATTAACAATAAAGTAAACATGATTATTTAATAATAAAGCAATAATAATAATAATTGAATAAAAACCTGGAACTTTAATTAATTGAATATGCTGAATCTTGAAGTACTTGAGCAGTCCTCTACAGGTCGGTAGGATGCTGCTTCTTCGAAACAAATGCTTAAACTAAATTAACTAAGTTGCAGTAGTTCCCCAATGTAGGAAACTACTACTTTTGGCTAAGTGAAAAACGGAAAGGAATGGGGAAAAACAAAGCTCAGAACGAAACGGTAAACAAATTACAGTAAAAGAAAACAATGCTTGCTGAAGAAAAATAACGTGAAAACAAAATTGCAGTGGAAAAATAAATGCAGAGAGATAGGATTATAGAGAGATGGCTTGAGAGAGCAGAGAGAGAGAAGAGAGAGCCGCATGAGAGAAGCCTGTAGGTTTCCAACTTCCATTCCTTTATAGTACCCCTTGGTCTTCGTGCTTGAGAAAAATAAGGGGGACTTAGTTGAGTGAGAGATTCATGGGAAAGTGGTTTAAGGAGTGAAAACTGGGGCGACGTGGATCACTTCTGTTTGAAACTCATTACACTGACTTTGAATTCGTGACGGTCGTGATGGGCTTGTGGCGTTCGTCAAAATCAAGGCGTGACGATCGTGACGAGGTGTGTGACGAGCGTCACATGCACAAAATTCATATTTTCTGGTTTTTCTGCTGTTTCTCTTCTGTTTCTTCTTCTTTTCCTTCCTTTTCGACACTTTTCTCATTTAAGCATGGGAATTGAAATACCTGCAAAAATAACTCAAACACTTACAGAATAATCGGAATATAAATGAAAACGGTACGATTTTTGAATGTAAATCAAGGCAAATATACGATACATTTTCGTGTTATCATAGTTCTTGACACTATTTCTTTCTCCATTGTTCTCCTCTTTTCGTTGTTATTGTGTGAGTGATGGCAATCTTGTTCATCAAGATTGATTGAAATTCTCCATAGGTTTTGGGGGATTTTCAACATCTGGTATTAGAGCTCCAATTTAATCGATTTGTGGGAAGAAAATCACCATGGCAACGAATCATCCAAACGAACATTTTCCAACAAATCTTCTGATTCTCAAGAACAACAATTATGAGAATTGGTGTAAGCAGATAAAGGTTGTGCTCTGTGATCAAGATCTTTGGGATCTTGTGAAGGAATGAGTAACAACGCTTGCAGAAGCCGCGACAGATCAAAAAAAGGCTGCACAGAAAGAATTAAAAAAGAAAGATTATAAAGCTTTTTTTATAATCCATCAATATGTTGATGCAGATAACTTTGAAAAGGTTAGTGATGCAGAGTCAGCGAAAGAAGCATGGGAAATTTTGGAGAAATTGTTTGGAGGCGCGGAGAAGGTGAAAGAGGTGAGGTTACAAACTCACAAAAGAACGTATGTATTGCTTCAGATGGAAGACAATGAAAGCATAACTGATTTCTTCATCAAGGTTACGAAACTAGTGAATCAAATCAAGGTATGTGGAGAAGTGTTGACATCAAGATCTGTTGTTGGAAAGATCTTGAGGTCGTTGGCTCCAAAGTTCGACCACATGGTAGTAGCCATAGAAGATTCGAAAGATTTGTCAAAACTGACAAAGGAAGAGCTTCAAAGGATGCTTGAATCTCATGAACAAAGAATGGCTAAAAGAGCTGCAGGAAATTCGAAGAGTGATATGGCTTTGCAGGCTCAATCAGCAAAAGAAAGAAAAGGCAAAGGAAGCTGGAATGGCAACAAAGGAAGAGGAGGTTACAACAAGTCGACTGGTCAAAATTAGCAAGAAGGAAACTGGTCGAATAAGAGAAATCTGGAACTAAGGCAACCAAAGAGGTGGTGTTGCAGGTAGAGGAAGAGGTGGTGGTCAAAATCCAGACAAGAGTCACATTCAGTGTTACAATTGTCAAAGGTATGGTCACTATTCTAGTGATTGTCCAGAAAAGAAGAAGAATCAAGAAACTTATGCAAAGCTGGAGAAACATGAAGAAGAAGAGACGTTGTTGATGGTTACAACAAGAGAAGAAGAGAGATTCAAGGACCAGTGGTACTTGGACTCAGGATGCTCATCACACATGTTTGGAAGAAAATATTAGTTTGTCAACATAAAACCCTCAATGAAGAACATGGTGAAATTTGCAAATGACAACACTCTAGCAGCTAAAGGTGTTGGTGATGTTCTGATTATGAGAAAAGATGGCAAGAGGTCAGTAATTTCAATTGTGTTGTATATACCAGGCATGAAGAGCAATTTGCTCAACATAGGGTAGTTAGTCAAAAAGAACTACAATGTGTCGATCAAAGACAAGATGATGAGATTTCTCGACTCAAATGGAAGGTTGATCTTGAAGGCTCCAATGTCTCAGAATAGAACCTTCAAGATTGAGGTTAATGTGATGGAGCATAAGTGCCTTGCAACAGCAGTCAGTTGAGATGAATGGATATGGAATTATAGGCTTTGCCATCTCAATTTCAAAGACATCAGAGATTTGAAGAGAAGAAATATGGTTTCAGGATTACCAGAAATCGACATTCCAAACGAAGTGTGTGAAGAATGCGTGCAGGCGAAGAAGCATAAGAACAGCTTCGGTAAGGATGCAGGAAGCAGGTCGAAGGCAATTCTTGAAGTCATATACTCTGATGTATGTGGCCCTCTCCAAGTGGATTAGATTGGAGGTAATAAATACTTTGTTACATTCATAGATGATTTCAGTAAAAAATTATGGTATTACCTGATCAAGAAGAAAAGTGATCTGATCGAGGTATTTGCCAAGTTTAAATCTATGGTCGAAAGACAGAGCGGTCGAAAGATCAAGATTTTAAGGACTGATGGTGATGGAGAATATGTGTCGAAAGATTTTGATGCATTATGTGTGAAAGAAGGGATTATGCATGAGGTGGTGCCACCCTACACTCCACAACAGAATGGAGTCGCATAAGGGAAGAATAAAACCATTATGAATATGGTTAGAAGCATGTTGAAAGAAAAGCATCTACCCAAAGGATTATGGGGAGAAGCTGCGTCGACAACGACATATATCGTGAACAGGTGTCCGACGAAGAAGCTAGAAGGATTCACGCCAGAAGAATGTTGGTCTGGTGTCAAGCCTAGCTTGAGTCATCTGAAGGTGTTTTGACCTATAGCACATAGACATGTGCCAGATCAGTTGAGAAGAAAACTTGATGACAAGTCGAATCAGATGATCTTGATAGGATATCATTCGACTAGAGGATACAAGTTGTTCGACCCAGTGAATAAGCAAGTGGTGATCAGTAGGGACGTGATCATAGATGAGCTTAGAGAATGGGATTGGGCTGAGAATGTCAAGAAAGATTCAGTGAGAATCTTTTGTGACGAACCAGCTAGTGAAGTCGAAAGAGAAGTTCGACAAGAAGAAGTCAGAGGTGAAGCAGCCCCAAAAAGACCTCAAATAACAAGATACATGCCTGCAAGATTGCAAGAATGTGTGATTACATTAGATGATGTGGTCAATGAAGAAGGTGAGCTGGTACATTATGCTTTCTATGAAGATGTCGAACCTGTCAATGCAACTAAAGCATTGAAAGATTCGAAGTGGATGAAAATAATGGATGAAGAGCTAAAGTCAATCGAAGTCAACAACACTTGGTCACTTGTCGAATTTCCCCAAGACAAGAAGGCAATCGATGTGAAATGGGTATACAAGGTGAAGTTGAATCCCATAGGAGAAGTGACTCGAGACAAGGCGAGACTTGTGACGAAAGGATTTCTTCAGAAAGAAGGAATCGACTTCGATGAAGTTCTTGCACCTGTTGCTAGGATTGAAACAATCAAGTTGGTTGTTGGTCTAGCAAACATGAACAACTGACAGATGTATCAGATGGATGCGAAATATGCATTCCTTAATGGCCCCTTAGAAGAAGAAGTTTATGTTGCCTAACCAGCTGGGTTTATGAAACATGGCGAAGAAAGAAAGGTGTACAGGCTGCATAAAACCCTATACGAACTTAAACAAGCTCCAATAGCTTGGAACAAGAAGATATATGGTTTTCTAAGGGAGAAGGAATATGTGAAGTTCAAATCTGAACATGAAGTATATGTAGAATAAGCAATAATGAATTGCTTATACTATGCCTCTATGTCGATGACCTGTTGACAGCAGATAGTTGCAAGAAGGAGATCGAAGACTTCAAAGATGATCTCAACAAGGAATTCGAAATGTCAGATCTGGGTGACATTTCATATTTCTTTGGCATCGGATTCTATAAGAGTGGTAGAGGTTTGATGATGCATCAAAGAAGGTATGCAGGCGAAATTCTCAAGAGATTTGAGATGCAAAATTGCAACCCAACTTCGACTCCAGCTGATCCCAGATTACAAATGTCGAAAGATTCAGATTCAGATTCAGATGATGTCGACCCAACCCAATATAGAAGGCTTATTGGGTCACTTCGATACATTTGTCACACAAGGCCTGACTTAGCATACAGTGTAGGTATGGTGAGTAGGTTCATGTAGAAGTCAAAGGTATCACATCTAGCAGCGACGAAGAGGATACTAAGGTATCTGAAAGGAACTCTCGACTATGATATTTTGTTTCCTAGGTCTGATGAAGGAAAAGAATGCAAATTAGTGGGATACACTGACTCAAGTTGGTGTAGTGATGCTGAGGATCAAAAATCCACAGTTGGCTATGTGTTTATGCTAGGTGGTGCACCATTTGCTTGGAGTTCGAGAAAAGAGCCAGTAGTGGCATTATCGTCATGTGAAGTAGAATACATAGTTGTTTCTCTTTGTGCATGTCAAGCAACATGGATGGTGAATCTGGTCGAAGAAATAACAGCGAAGAGTGATGGGGCATTTACCATGAAGATCGACATCACGTCAGCTATCAATCTGGCGAAGAATCCGATAGCACATGGTCGAAGCAAGCACATCGAGATGAGGTATTATTATCTTCGAGAGCAAGTAGCAGATGGGAATATGAATGTGGAACACTGCAAAACTGAGAATCAGATTGCAGACATCATGACGAAGGGAATGCAAGTCAAAGTGTTCAGAAGACTAAGAGATATGATGAATGCAGATAGCTTAGACACAATGAATTAGGTGGTGTGTTGAATTTTAATTCCTTGTGTTAAAGCAGGTTGCTCGACAAAATAAGGAATTGTCGAACCACCTAGTGTGTTGAGTTGTGTTAGTGTGTCAAAGTGTCGAAGCATGTTGCTTCACACAGGATTTCGACTTATGCCTATTTTAATAGTATTAACTATTTTGGGTTTTTTTATAGTTTTGGGAGTTGACTTGAGGTCCAAGTTAACCTAAATCTATAAATAAAGGGAGTAACCCTTATTTTTGTAAAGAGGTGAATAGAGTATTCATAACACTTGTAATTCAGAGTAATTTGCAGTTGCAAAGTGAATAAGAAGTTTTTCACAGTTTGTGGGCAGAGAGAAACTCTGCAGAATTTTATTATTTTTCTCCTTCATCATTCTTTACACTCTTTCTTTCTCCATTGTTCTCTTCTTTTCATTGTTATTATGTGAGTGATAACAATCGGGTTTATCAAAATTGATTGAAATTTTTCATAGATTTTGGGGGATTTCCAACAAAACCAATAGATGCATCTTTCGTTATCTTTGAAGCTGCAACCTAAACATGAAATAGAATAAGAGAAATTTATATCAAAATAATGAGTGCAATCAATCTCTAGTTTTGTACAATTTTGGAAGCATTTATGTGAAAGACCAACGATCCTAAAAGGTTAACCTATTGGGTGAAGGCCCTGGGATGTTATTATATCTCTTAAGAAATTTGGGTCACGGAAAAGCCGTTTGGGATTGAAGTCTAAACAATATACATGACCATGACCTTGTGCTAAAATACAATTTAATTACGAAGAATAGGGTAGCAAGTAGCAAACTCTTGAACAGTTGCTTTATAGAGCATTGATAGCATGTTTCTAAAACTCAAACTAGAAAGTGCATAACTTGTAGAGATTCATGAGAGGAAAGTGTCAAATTTCAAAACAAGAATTCTGTGGCGTGGTAAATTTCATCTTTCTTGTATTTGTCATTACTGCAAGGAGTTGTTTCTCCAGCCATTTTCTTTCTATCCTCTATCTTTGTAAGGGGGTTGATCCTCACTATTAAGATAATATAGACCACTTTATACTATCCAGAGTTATACATCTATATAGAGTCTATTAGTAACCAATATCGGTAAACAGAGAGAAAGATGCCTCAGACGGCCTCCTCACTTCTCGTCAACTTTTCCAAGTTACCGCACTTTCGCACACTTGCAATGTCATCCGTTGAAGCAGTCTCAAAATGTTGAAGTTCAATGACCTCAGAGCCACGAAACTGAATCATTAAAAAAAGTTGTGGAAATGAAACTATTTACTAATTACTATAATCTCCCTAAAGTATGGTTAATCGTAGCACAGCTGCACATATAGTCCAGTTAAGTTGGCCTCTTTCTAAAACTGGCATTTCTAACCAAAAGAAACAGGTGACAATATGTATACTCTTAGATGGTATTTCTAACCAAAAGAAGCAAAAAGAATAAGATAATATCAAAGCATAAATAATCAGCTTCTATTATATTTAGAGAGCCAAGTGTATCCTAGTTGTGGCCTATGGATGGAGCAACGTATAGACGATCCTAAACATTTCCGATTATTGCGGAAGAGTTTTGTTTCCAATTCACAAGCACTATAGCTACTCTTCCACCTGTTTACTTGATGAGCAAGGAGAAAGAGTGTGTTCCCTGTTAAAACACACCATAAGCACGATTTCAGATTTTGGTAATACTAAATCCGTTTGGGTCTTAGAGAAGTTGAAAATGTCCTACCTCATCCCTTAATGATTTGGGTAAGTATTGTCTTAGACTCGTATTTGTTTGTATATTATCATAAAAATTAAATATTGAAAGTTGGAAAAAAAACTTATGACAAATAATAAATTTTAATTGAAATAATAATATATGTAGAACATAAAACGTAAATAAACTATCAAGAATAATATAATTGAAATTTATATTACCTCTATTTCTTTATAAGAGAGAACTAATTTAATAAATTTATTGAATAATTTATGTATTTAGTCCGTTTATAAACTAGGTACGTTGATTGAATATTATTCAATGAACATAAAAAGTGAATTGTTTTTTATAAGAAAGAATAGAGGAAGTATTAAATAATTCAATCGTTTTAGTTTTTATTATTAATAAGATAATTATTTTATAAGAGAGAATATAATTTTTGAATATCAACTCAATCTTTTTTAATAAATATACATTTCTATTATTCAATATTTGAAAGAAAAAAAAACTCTCTTAATCTCTTTTACATATTTGAAAAAAAAATGGCGATACATTTCTACTATTCAATATTTAGATAAGTAGTAAAGTTCTTCATATTTATAACAATAGTATTGTTTATCGTATATAAAACTATTTTAATCAATAATTTATTTTTTATCGTATATAAATATTACTTTTATTTTAAAATCATTTATAAAAATATTAGAATCAATAAATATTTTTCTCGTAAAGTTGTTTTGACATTATTTTTCTATTATTTCATAAATATTTTTCTAATTCTTAGTTGTATATTTATAACAAATAATTTTTTATGCTTAATCATATATCAATGCCAAATAATTGTGATAAATTTTGTGCATTAGTTTTTATTTGTTAATATATAAATTATTACCTATAATTATATCTATAATTATATTTAAATGTTTTTCATTTGTTATAATTATATCTATAATTATATTTAATTTTGTGCATTAGTTTTTATTTGTTATAATTTTTTAATTGATTTTGCATTTGTTTTTCTTGAACTATTTAAGTCATATAAGTTTAAATGTGTTTTAAGTGTGGTCTTAAATTACTAGTATTTTCATGATTGAAAAGGACATTGAATATAATCACACATTATTTGGTAAAAGTCATGAGTGAAAGCTACATAACTTTCATTTGTGTCCCTAAACCAAAACTTTTTTTACCATACTCAAACCATTTCATTTCCATTTCGCACATTCTTAAAAGAGATCATTTTTCATTCTTGGGCTAGTGTGTTTATGGGCTTCCACACCTCTCACCCAGGTGCATACCCCCTATTTTTGGCCCACATTTATTCATTTACCTTAGTTTTTTTAGCTAGGTATAAAAACAAACAAGAAAAGAGATTCAATGTTTTAAATAAATTAAACCAAAATATTTCGAGTTTTTAACAAAGAGTATATGTATAATGTTTAATGTGTCTTGTTTTTTTTTTCATTTAATTCAACTAAAACCAAAATAAAATAAATAATTAATATTTTAGATATAGTTAATTAGGGTTTTGTTTCATTTAATTGCACTTTTTCAAAATTCCATTATAATTAATTTTGACTCATAACTTGAATTGTTTGACCTTTTGATTAAGTGTATGAATGCTTGCATGTCTTGATAATACTTGTTAATTGTATGATCATATGCTATGTTTGATTGTATGTCGTTGTATGACTTATGCAATCTTGTATGAAGACCTTTGATTGTTAAACAAGACATGAAGAGACATAATAAAACCAACCTTTTAAATAAGAACAAAAACTTGATCGACGTCAAGTTAGTTTTCAAATCTCACCCTTCAAACTATTTTCAAACCCTTCCTCAACAATTTTTCATAACTTATTTCTTTCAGCATCGCAAATCAAATGTTTGACCTAACATCAAGCTCTTTTCAAAATTAAATTCAAAATGACTAAGTCATACTTTGACCTTTTATAATAATGAAAGAAAAAGACCATCTGGGTGAAAGGTCAAGTCACAGTCCTGATGTATTAGGCCCAAGTAGTAATTACTTACAAGTTATAAATACCTCGTATTTCACTAAAATACGAACACGTCACTTTTTTGCAATAAAATTGGAAATAAAAAAATTATCTGCGTGAAAGGTCTAGTCATAGTCTCGAACACTAAGCCCAAGTAGTAATTGCTTGCAAGCCCAAGTTCCAGTCTTTCAGCCAAAACACTTGTAAATACTCAAACACTTTTCGCAATAAAATTGAAAGAAAAAGACTACTTGGGTGAAAGGTCCAGTCATAGTCCTGAATATTCGACCCAAGTAGTAATTACTTGCAAGTCTTGAATGTTCGTCTTCCAAAGCCTAAAACATACTCTAACAAATCAAACTCTTCTCCGCCTCAGTGCGATGTTAATTTTTTTATAAACGAGAGTTATTACCATCTCAAGATGGTGTAACACAACGCCTCATCCACATACGTCAGAGTTAAGAGAAGTGACGTTTTCCTGTGAATGTCGATATGTAGAAATCCATTCAATGAGATGCAACGTCCGTTCCTCTAAACTGTTTTGGGTAAGCAATGTTTTCCGTGCGATTATGGCAACAACTTTTACTAAAATCGATCAACAAACAAACATTATCCCTAGAACTACATAGCCCTGAGTTCTCCATCGCACTTGGAGATACGTAGGAGCATGACCTGCAATCTTGTTAGGCCCATTAATAAAAAAACTTTTTGCGGTTTCCTTTCTTTTTCTTTTTAATATTTTTACCACTCAAAGAAAACAATTGACATAAGCTAACATTCAACCGCAAGTCTAACTAAAAGGTTCTCGTTGAGTACAATAGACATGAGGGGTGATAATACCTTCCCCTTGTGTAATGGACTCCCGAACTCAAATATGGTTGCGATGACCATGTTCTTTTCAAAGGTTTTATCAATATTTTCCTATTTATTCATTAGAAGAAATAAAGTTCGGTGACGACTCTGTTCGAACACATTTTTCACGAGCGTGCGATATGCTTTGTGAAGGATCATATTTTTCAAGGTACGACATATGTCGACTCTGCTGGGGAAACATGCTCCAAGCAAGAGAGAGTCAAGTCCAACTGTCATACCCTAAATTTTACCCTGAGTTTTTCACTTGCATCAGCATAGCATAATTGGTCCATTTTGTCGTACGTTTCATCACTTTAAAAGCATTCATCAGGGTTTAGATGAAAAGTCAGGAGTTCTAGCATTTTATCTAATCTTGATGACATTCATTCATTTATCTGTTGATTGAGAAGTCAAAAGACTTGATTTATTAATCTCAGTGCATCGCCATTTCCATTGCATCATGTTTCAGAGGTCCAGAGAACGACAATCAAGGGTACTATTGTCATCTGCATCTTTGTAGTTTTAATTATAAGTTGAGAATCAGAAGAAAATGGTCCAAGAGTGATTCATTTGCAGTTGATTGTTGATTTACAATTCTTCAGTCAGTAATTCATTTACAAATATTTGTATTTTATACTCGTCACAACATGCATTTTGTTTCGCATAGCACTTAAAATGCCGCTCGAAATAATTTTTTGGATCTACAGACAGACCGGTCGAATCGTTTCTCAACTGTATATCGAATTAGCGGATGAAAAATTTAAAGATCGAGCTTGCAGACGTCAGTTTTATTAATCTAAATTTTACGTAGTTTAACCTGGCGTGCTCGTTTTATTTTTCGAATATAATTTCAATTGCATTTCAATCAGCCTGAACCTTTAAACAGATCATTTTTTATTCTGAAATCTGATCAAAACTTGTATGCTTCTAATAAGTTTATTTCGCGCTAATAATTTTGGTGCATTACGTTTGTTTTTTCGGGCATTTTTATGTTCAATTTTTATTAATTTTTTTTCTGATTATTTTTGTTTTTTAACCAAAATAATCTTTGGAATTAAATAGAATTTTCTGCGTTTTTATTTCGATATTATTTTTGCATTTTTTATTTTATTTAAAATTATTAGATTTAGTTTTTAGCATCTTTTTTAATTAGAAAAAGTTAATATCAAAATATTTCAATTAAGCAAAGACATGTGGCCTGCTTTGATTTGAAGAAAAACTCAATACACCCAGACCATACAAATATGTCTACGCGGATACCTCTCTCTCCTTACATCTTCTTCATCACATTGTTCACTCATCTTTTCTTACAAAGAAATAAAAACCAGGCGCTCACTCACTATATACAACATCATCCTCTCTTATCACTCTCATTCACAACATAATACACAACACCATAATATCACCTTTTTCTTCTTTTTTGAACCATTACAAGCACACATACAAACTTTCCAATGACATCATCACCATCATCTTCAACCTTCTACTATAACCCCACTTCCTTCTTCTTCATGTAACAAAAACTAACCACACTCCATCAAATTCAACAACATCAACACCATTTTCATCCTACCACCAACTTCAACCATATCTACCATTCTCCATCACTCATCATCAACCTACAAATGTTAACAAACTTAAAAAAAAAAACAATCACATAATCTTCATAAAACTATTATACTATAAGTCACATTAAAACCATAAACCGTACCTCACTAAACCTTCCAACATCTCCATAACTCACTACTTTCGTAATCTCAAACAACAACAACAAAAAGAAATACCTACTGACAACAACAAAAGTTTTCCATCTAAAAATCATCACCACCATCACAAAAATAGATTCACCATCATAAAAAACCGCAAGATCCGTGTCGCACCTCGAAAAAATGGGGATACGACTTTAAAGCGAAGCGCGATCGCACGCTCGCAATGATGGACTGAACAGAGTCGCCACCGAACTTTATTTATTCCTAAAAAGGAAAGGGGAAATATCGATAAAACCCAAGACAAAATGACAATGATTATTGGTCGTCGCAACCAAATCAGGGTTCGGGAGTCGATTACGCAAGGGGAAGGTATTAGCACCCCTCACGTCCGTTGTACTCAACGGGAACCATTAGGTTAGTTGTGTGCGTTAGTGTTAGTTGAAATGTTAGGATTTTCGAATTATTAGGTGGGAAAGAAAGAAAGGATGAGAAGAAAGGATAAGATATGGTCATCGCAACCAATATCAGGGTTCGGGAGTCGGTTACGCAAGGGGAACGTATTAGCACCCCTCACGTCCGTTGTATTCAACGGAAACTGTTTAGTTAGTTTTGTTTTGAATGTTAGCTTATGTAGTCTTCTCAAGTTATAATGCGGGAGAGAAAGAATAGAAGAGAGAAGAAATGTTTTTGGACTTTTAACGAAGGACTAAACCTAAGTTTTTTATTAGTGGGTCTGACAAGATTTACAAATCCTGCTCCTACGTATCTCAATAGAGAAGTCAAGGCTTACGTAGTTCTGGGTAGAAAAATGTTTGTTTGTTGGTCGATTTTAGCGAAAGCTATACTGTATTAATCGACAAAAACATTGTTTTACCCAAAGCAGATGAGGAGTGGACGCATACCACACATCGAACGGATTTATAAATCTACATTCGGAAAAGCGTCACTTATCTCGACTCAACAATCGTGGCCGAAACATTGTTTTGCGTCACCTTAAGATAATATATCTTTCATTTATGAAAAAGGTTCTTTGATTAGTCGCACGGCGGCGAGAAAGAGTTTGATTGGTTGGATTTATTTTAAGTGATGACAAAAACTTGGATGCGCGAGATATCCATCTCGAATTCCAGTTTCAGGAGTGCACGGTATACACCATGTTTCATTTCTATCTTTATTGGCAAAAGTGTTTAATAAAGATTAAGTATTTTTAGGTTTGATTGAGAAAGGGTTTGAAGAAACCGCATTGACAATTTTAGACGATGGCGAGAGTTAAGATAGGCGAGGCATCCGCCTCGAATCTTATTCTCAGGAGTGCACGATATACACCATGTTCCATTTCCATCTTTATTGAAAGAGGTTAAGATCGGAATTAAGTATTTTGGAGTTTGAAAGACGAATACTTGTGACTTGCAAGCTCCTACGGCTTGGGTCTAATACTCAGGACTACGTCTGGACATTCCACCCAGGCAGTCTGTTTCTTTCCCATTTTATTAAGAAAATGATTCGAACATTTACGGATGTTTTGGAGGGAAGACGAATATCTATGGCTTGCAAACTCTTACAGCTTGAGCCTAATATTCGGGATTATAACTGGATATTCCATCCACAATAATCTTTTTCTTCAAATTTTATTAAGAAGATGGTTTGAGATATTTACAGGTGTTTTGGAGAGAAGACGAATATTTATGGCTTACAAGCTCTTACAGCTTGAGCCCAATATTCGGGATTATAACTGGATATTCCATCGACGATAATCTTTTTCTTCATATTTTACTTAGAAAAAGATTTGAATATTGGAGTGTGGAAGAGAAGACGAATATTTACGGCTTGCAAGCTCTTACAGCTTGTGCCTAATATTCGGGATTATAACTGGATATTCCATCCAGGATAATCTTTTTCTTCACGTTTTATTGAGAAAAGAAGTTTGATTAATAATGATTAATGTACAAAGGTTTGAAATTATTGAAAATTATGTTGGTATTGTTTAAAAGCTCATTGTAAGAAGGCCCAGGAGTAAGCCGAGGGACTGGAATAAACCGAAATCGAAAAAGCAACTGAATTTAGCTCTAAGCTAACTTAAAGTGGACTCCTATATGAGTCACTCTACAAGAAGTTGAGCACTAAAATTTATGCATCTAAACGATTTTCGATTGTCAAATTGAATTTTAACTCTGAGATCGCAATACAATAAAAGGCAACGACAACCAAAATATTATTATAGCAGTAGCACAAATTTTATTTTAACTCAAAATAATTGAAAAAAACAGAAAACTAACACAACAGACACAAATGTTGTCTATAATAAATTTGCATTACTATATAATCGAAATAGAGTTAAAAAACAAAATATGAAAACAAATATTAACACACTATAAATATATATAAAACTAAAAAAAAGAAGAGACATATAACTGAAAAAAGATTATAACTAAACAAATATAAGTATATATTAACTACAATATATCTAAACTAAAAAAAAAAGTAGAAGTATATATTAAAGCTAAAAAAAAAATAGAAGTATATATTAAAGCTAAAAAAATAATAGTATATATATTAAACTTTAACTAGTATAAACAACGAAAATGAAACGGCACGGCATGTACATATATTAAACTTATATAAAGTAGGTACATATTAAAATATAAACAGTAACATCAAATATATATATATTAAACTAAACTAGTAGTATAAAACTGAATGTAGTATCAGTAATACTAAAAGTAATTAGTTTATTATAAAACTAAAAAAAAAAGAGTATTAATATGGTATATAGAACTAAAAAAATAAAATATAATTAAAAATGGAAACGTAAGAATATATAAAAATAAAGAGATAATGAGTAACAAAAGCAAGTAAAATATTAGAATTTCAAGACAAAAGCAAACAATGTATATCCAACAATTAAAATACATAATATTAAAGTAAAAAAAGAGATAAGACTGAATAAGAGATTTATTATGAGCTAAGGGAGTGTGTTATGTTTGTGTATAGTGAAGGAGAAGAGTGAATATTTATGGTTTTTACATGGAAGAAGAATGTGGAGTTGTGAAGGTTTTTGTTTGTGAGTTTCTTATGAACATGAAGGTGTGAAGAAAGGTTGGAGAAAAATAGCTAGTAGGATGAGGTTGTAATGAAGTGGTTTTACAAGTGTGATAAGTGATGTGAGTATTGAAGGTGGTGTATGATCTGTCCACCAGAAAGAGAGACAATGGGAGTGGCGGCTGTGTATGTTATGGATTCGTTTCATTTCTTTGCACAATATTCTCTTTTATACTGTAACCTTAGGTTTTGCTAAAAATCCAATTTAGCCTTTCTTTTCTTATTATTAAAATTTTACTTAAAAAATGATAAGGTAATAATACAAAGACATAACATTACTAATTACTAATTAATATTAAAATAAAGTGACATGTTAATAGTAAAATATAACAGTAATAAAACTAAAGAAATAAATTAATAGTAAATAAAAAAACAGTATATATATTTTCAGTGGATAAAAAATAATGCTTATTTACTTCTATTTAATATTTTTTATATTTTGGAAAAAAAACATAAAAAGGATTAAAAAAATTAAAAAAAATCAAGTGCAAAAATGTTAGAAAAAGAAAACTGAATGCACCAAAATGATCAGTACAAAATAAACTTCTCGGAAATATACAAAGTTTGAACCAATTTTGAAATAAATTTTGACCGGTTAAAAGGCTCAAACTAACCGAAATGCAACTGAAAAAGTAGTCGAAAATTAAAACGAACACGCCAGGTTAAACTACGTGATCCGTAGATTAATAAAATTGACGTCTGCAAGATCGATCTTGAAAAATTTTCGCCCGATGTTTTGACACACATTTGATAATTGATTCAACCGGTTTGTCTGTAAATCCCAAAATTATTTCGACTGATATTTTAGGCACTATGGGGTATGGAATGCATGGTATGCTATGTAGACATGCAATAGCTATGATGAATGTATTGAATCAGCGATTCAGGGTCAAAATTGGGGTGTGACAATCCGCACCATACTTCGAATTAACCATAAAACCTTATAGAAATAACGTAAACTTTGGAAAGAAGATAACTCCAACGGACTTCCAACTTGTTACCGACGCGTAAATACTACCCACTAGGACTGCACAACAGCACAACGATGCAACAATAACTGGAAGCAACAACGAACAACCGCTGACGCCATTGTCTCCACCACTAACTCTGTGTCGTTAGTTCTCTACCACCGGACCTTCACTACCGTCAACGACCACCATCATGTTGGTATTAGGTTAACTTTGTTCACGTTTGGTTTGTTGAGAGATTTATTTTTTATTTCTATGTGAAATGAGAAGATTTGAATTTGTAGTTTTAGTTGGATTGTTGTAGGTTAATGAGAGAGAGAGAGAGAGAGAGAGAGAGAGAGAGATTGAAGACAGATAGGAGAAAGTGAGAGGGGAAAGTAAGAGGAGGAGGTGGCACCGCTGTCGTCGTCAGCCGACCGCCTGCCCCCATTTTTCCTCTTCATGAGCATCCGCGCGAGCGGCGGAGAGGAAATATGTGGAGAGATTTTTGCTTTCTTCTGATACATTCACGTTGGATTATAAGAGGAAAATAAATTAGTTTTATTTTCGTTCTCATGCCATACCACGTGTACAAATTTGGCGGACCCTTTTAAAATTTGAAAAAAATGCTCTCTCTCCCTCCATCTCACAGTTTTCCCCTTCCCTTCTCTCTTTCCATTCATTTTTTTCTTCTTTTTATTTTTATTTTTATTTTATATTTTGTTTTATATTTTGTTTTATTTAATATTGGTTGTAGGGATTAGAGTTTTAATAGGTGAACGTGGGCTTTAGAATATTTGTTCGGCTTTTCTCCTTGCTCATTTCTATTATATATTTGTTATTTTCTTATTTTATTTATATTTATTCTGTTTCATTTATGATTCAATGTGTCGTTATTATTTTGATCGTCATTAAAAGTGTCAATAAACCTAAAAAAACCTTAAAAATAAGTCTTCTACTATAATACGTTCGAGACCACTTGATCAACATCGACTGGCTTTTCTCAATAAACATTTCATCGATCGTTCACAAGTTTCATAAATAGACTACAGTAATCTTCAATTTATTTTTCATGATAAATTAAACACTTGATCCAACTTCAAGTCATTGATGCAAAAAAAATTTGGTAATAAAATCAAAAGACAGTGACAGTTGGTGCACACCTCTTGAATACCTCAGTCTGTCGCCTTAAGATATTTTAATCAAATTAGGATGACAAGTGACAATTGGTGCACGTGTTTTGAACATATTGGGTAGGCAAGCGCTTGGAGCAGACCTATGTTCAAATGTTTACTATTAATTCCATATAAAAATTCCCGCCACATCCAAACTCTTTTTATAATAAACTTACAACACTTGATCCAACGTCAAGTTGTTGAGGAAAATCTTTTTTGTAATAAAATTGAAAGACAAAGGACCAAGAGATGCACGTCTCTTCAGACCGCTTGATAGTCAAGCTTTTGGAGCACACCGAATTCAAACCGATTATTAGTCTTTCAAAATCAAAAACACGTTAAACAAACTTAGAAAAAGGGTACAATGGGACCACATCCATGCATACCCCGAGTAAACGCGTGCTTGGTGCACACTTCTACTCAAAAGTTTACTCACCTTCCGCAAAGATCACATCTTTTTTATAAAAACAACTTGACCAATCGAACTTGTTTTCCGCCCTTGTGAGACCCCAAAAACTTTTTTTTCCATAAAAGAGTATGTTACATCCATTTCGAAGCAAAACAAACAAAGACTTCAACCTCCAAGAGCGAGCAACAAGTAAAGGTTTAACCGCTCAAATGTGATGTAAGCATCACTCTCTTAAAGCAATCAAGCAAGTAGTTCTATTTTAGTAGAACTATATAGCCTTGAGTTCTCCATAGTACCTGAAGATATGTAGGAGCAAGGTTACAAAATCTTGTCATGCACATTAATGTTAAGAAACACCCCTTTAATAAAAAATGTTTTTTCTTTTCTCTTTCCTCACTAGATAAGTATAAAATCACAAACAATATCACGCTAACACTCTAACACGAAACTAACTAAATGGGTCCCATCGAGTACGATGGATATGAAGGGTGTTAATACCTTCCCATTGCATAACCGACTCCCGATCCCGATTTGGTTGCGACGACCATTTCTTTTTGTTTTTGTGGGTTTTATCAATATTTTCCCTTTCCCTCTTTAGGAATAAATAAAGTTCGGTGGTGACTCTGTTTTATTTATATTTCGAGCATTTCTAACGCTCGGGTATTTTTTGCACTGTGACAGCTGGCGATTCTGCTGGGGATATTTCCTAAGAGAGTCCACCCTAGTTTGGTTAGCTTTTTATTTGTGTGTTAGCTTTGTTTTTTTTTTCTGGTTGTGTGTTTCCTTTATTGTTGCTTTACCATATTTTTATGTTTTTGTATATGTTTATGTGTGGGCATTGAGAATTGATTAGTTGAGTGAAGCTTTCTTCTCGAGCTTTAAAAAAAAGAGAATAAACATAAGTTAGGAGGTGGTTATTTAGTTTTAGTCCCCAAGGAGCACACCTTGTATGGCTAACACAAAGACCCCCCTTAGAGTAGATATTTTTTGTCGAGTTCGTCATAAAATAGTTTGTCAGCTGCATGGCATAACTTCAATTAAGATCAATGACTCTAAGGACCTTTTATAACCTATTCCATATATGGTGGTTGTGTAGATATTGACCCCTAAGGAGCAACACCTTGTATAATCAATGCAAAGACCCCGCCTAGAGTAGATGTTTTTCATGAATTTGTCATAAAACGGTCCACACGTTGCATGGTGAAGTTCTGATTAAAGTTTGTGACTATAGGAACCCTTTTGTCTAAAATATTAGAGCTAACCTAGTAAGTGGGTTTCATGGGTACACAAAACTAAGAACTATCTCGATATAGGTGACCCACCTAATTTAGGTTGCTTTGTTGTTACCAGTTTAACCCCATATCGTTATCTGCACATGTTATTTCATCGTATCCATATGTGGCATGGCATTTCATTTTTGCATATCAAAAACAAAATTATGCATTCACATATCATTTTCATCCGATGTGCATCATGCATGTCATTACCAAACAAAGAACTCATTCCACCCATTGTCCATAACCCACAGTTGATTTCTTGACACTTGCATCAGACTCAAAGCAACTTTTAAAGGATCATGGACCCAGGAGGGCAAAGCTAGTTTGTGTTAAGAGAAGATGTTGACCTGATGCAGAATCAGTTGAACTCGTGAAGTCTATGTCAGTATTGGCACAAAGAGAAGACAACATTCAGTGGACTCCATTTATTGAGAATGTCGTTCCACGTCAGATAAGTGGTTCTGCTCAATCTCAGCCAATACGAATCCCAGGTTAAAATCCTGCTACACAAGAGCACCAAACTATCTGAGATGGACATACCTCACCTCATGATGGTATTGAGTATTATAGGTTTGCAATCCCCGTGCCAAATCCCCAAGGGGCAAGCCCAACAGTGAACCAAGACAAGAGTTCATTCTAAACTGGAAATCATTTGGCTCCTGCAGCATTTCATTTGCATTTCCTTTGCATGTTTGAATGTTTGCTTGCTTTTAAGTATTGTTATTTTCTTTCAATGGTAATATTAATGAAGTGATCATGCATTTTCTGAATTAATCATGTCATACTCACTCATTTTTCATTTATATCAAAAAACAAAAATATTTCTCACATTCACCTTTCTTTATCAAACTTTTGTTTTAGCAAATATCGGAGGGAGGATGATGAAAAAAATACCCAAAATTGTTGACAAGTATGATTTCAAACAGAATTTTGTTTATGATGTAAGGAGTGTGTAAGACCCTAATTTTGACCCTAATATCCCTCATGTTACTCTCATCATATGCATTATCATTGGGATCACACCTTGGCATCCTCCTTACCCCTCATTCATTGGGTTTGCATTGGGAGAGATCACCAAGCACCATTTGATTGTATCATACTTCATTTTTCTTTATTTACTAACCAAAATGCCAAAAATATGTCATTGTATAACTTAACTCATTCGTAGGTAGTGCACATGCTTACCTATGCTCTATCAAGCTCACATCTAGGGTTTAAGACCCTCATTGCAAGGAGCTCAATCAAGAATTGGTTTACTATGGCTCTAAGTATCATATATGAATCCCCATGATCTTTACGTGTTATTTTGATCAAGAAATCATCAAGAGTTTGGAGTTTGTTTGCCTTGGAAACCCTAATTCATCTGGGTATCTTGTGTAACTTCTTCAACAAGCTTTTTCACCAATTGACCAAATATTTAAAGGGATGCTTAATATTTCATCATCTTATGCATATATGTTCCTCCATGAGTCCCAAAAGACAAGAGAATTTCAATCTAGCAAGTTGGTTCATGGTGGTTGACCAGAGGAATTCAACTGATCAAAACTGGGGTTCCCTAGACCCTATCTCCTACGATTTTTGTCATATGAAAATAATTCCAAGAGAAAATTTACTCTAAATGACATTACAAACAACTTTCATGTTGAAGTATAGAGATAGTTTTGCTTGGAAAGTCATTTTTTATGGTGAAAGATTATAGGTCATTTTGTCTAAACCCTAATTTGGAGGTCAACTTCCCAAGACGATAACTTGCTCAATATTTATGAAATGAGAGCTATTCAAGTTGAATGATCAAATTCAAGATGTATACTTCAAATTTGATGTTTAGAGGAAGAGAAAATTCAACATTTAAATGCATGTGATATGAGGAAACATTGTAAGTCATTTTGGGCCAATGCCATTGAACAAGTGATTTTCCTCAACTTCTAAAATGCATAACCCCTTCATTCTAAATCCAAATAAGGTCAAATTTGTGACAAAATTGAAGGACTTTTAGATTGCTATAACTTTTATAAAGGAACCATTCTCATTTGAAGCCCATATAAAAAGTTACTCAAGGTGGAAGAAGTGAACATATGGCTTGGGTATGAGTGACTTGCGCATGGCTTAAAGTTGGATGAGCATTTGGCATATTTGAACTTCCACTTTTCACACACTAATGCATGGCTTGTTAATATGACTTCAGCATTGCTTGCACATGATTTCGGACCTGAATGCATCATTACATGGTCCTATCACACGACCATGCATCCATGCAAGGCATTTTTGCTATTTTTGAAAGTTCGAAAGAAGTTTGCAAATATCAAAGGCTTTAGCTATAAATAGAAGTGTCTATGATCAAAATTGAGGACCCTTGTGCGCCAGCTTTGAAGCTACAACCCTAAACCTCCATATTCAAAGGATAACCTTGAGGATTTTCATTGAAAATCGAATTTGAATCTCCCACTGTTTTGAGATTCAAAACTCCAAGAGTCCTGCTTCTTTCTTGATCCATTACCACTCCATCAAGCATCTAGAGCAAGGCCAAGCGCAATTAAGAGCAAGATTGTGTCCATCTGAACCTGCAGTGAAGGTGAATTTATGAATTTTTCATCTCTTCGATTCTCACTCAATTCTTCATTATTCTTGATAATTTTTTATTGTCTGAAGTCCTACCAATTTAGGCAACAAGATTGAGTTGTTTTGAGGTCAAATCGAAGCAACTCAGATCATGATCCTCAAAATTCAACTCCCAGTATCTTTCAATATACTTGGATTTAGGTAAAATTGATGCCAGATTCAAGCTCCTGAGCAATTTTACTTTAAATTTATGTCCTCCTTTTTCAGTTTGGTGATGGTTAAGGGTGGACCAGTCCGATGAGGTCCACCGGAGAAGACCGGAGCTCTGACTCCGGTGATACGTTGGCGTGTCTCCAGACCACAAGATCCTTCTATTTTGTTTTAATCTTGAGCTTCCAAATTGATTACCCTGCGTGTGGCACATTGACTAGGGAACATCATGGAATGCGCGCTCTGATCCACTTAATATGCCACCTCAATTAATGAGGGAGATCAAGTGGTCCACGTATTTTTGCATTTTCCGATTCTCATTTTAATTGACTTATTTTCATTAATTCATATTAATTTTAATATTGACCCAAAAAATATGGGACTTTCACCAAAAATTCTCAAATATTTTCCTCTTTCATTTTCTAAATTAAAATTATTTTTTGGATCAATATTAATATTTTTCATGATTTAATTGTTTTTGTACATATTTTTAATTGTTTAAAAATACTTTTAAGTTTTCAAAAATAATGAAAAAATTTCTCCAAGGTCCTTTGACCTTGTTTGACCTATGATAAATATCTTAGCCATTTATTTGGTGTTTTGAAGAGGTTTTAGGATTTTGACCAACCATAATTTAATTTAATATATTTTTAATTGATTTTTATTTTTTTTATTGTAAAATAAATTGTCTTGAGCTACTTTTATTAAGTTGTTGAGTTTGACTCTTGTTGTTGGGCCTTGGTCAAGGTTGATTTGACTTTGTTGGAATAAAATCATTGGATTTAGGGGATTGATGGAATATACATTTCATCTCCCAAAATGAATGAATGATTTTAATTTGATAAAAGTCCTCCTTTGACCAATTTGTGTTGATTTTATTACCCCTCCCTCTTCATCTTAATCTCATTCTATCCCTATCCATTTCTTTGACCTATGATATCTCTATATACTAAGGCTAGTTGATTTCAAAATCAACATAAGTATGGATGAGATTAGGTCCACCCTTTTGCCATTTTCTTTTAAGTGTGGTATGTTTTAGGAGTATGGTTTATAATACCATATCTCTAACATGCATTAACACTAAAATTTCTATTGCCCTGCCTCAAATAGTTGTGATTTCTACATAAGTCCAATTACGATTGCTTAACATAACGCTAAATTTTGATCCAAAAATCATAGCATTCTAGTAAGTGAGATTGTAAGTCTCCCCCCTTTTATGGTATTGTGTGGAAACTTGACCTTTTTTCCTTCCTTTGGAAGATGTCTTGGTTCAAGGATCCATGCTTGTGAATAGAGGGTTGAGTGTTCTCCAAAGAATGACTTAAACAATTGAAAAGCAAAAGTAATACTAACTTCTAATCAACTAACATTTGACTAACTTTTAATTTCAAGCCATTTACCTTTTTCAAATTAAATTCAAGTCTTTATTCATTTGCCATTTATTCATACCATTTAGTTTGTTTACTTTAATTCCATTTTCACTTTGCTCACTTGAGCCATATCTTATGAGTATATTGTGATTGTATATACATGTTTGTGTATTTTGTTTGTGTTTGTGGTCTTTTTACCTTAATGTACATAATAACAACAAAAACTCTAAAAAAAGATTTATGTGGACTGTTGGATTTGATATGAGATATTGGACTTAGGATTAGGCAACATTCCCTATGCAAAAGGACTTGGCCAATGCCAACTTTTCTGAAACCAAGTGCTTGTGAAGAAAACTTTAATCTGATGCAAGTATTGAGACCCCTTTTGAGTTCATCTGCTACATGGTCTTGATGAAATTATTACTTTGAACTTGTGTCTAATGCCTATCTCTGAGCCATTCAAGGAGTATGTCATCTGATACATGGGAGATTATGAAGAAGATCATGGAGTTGCTAAGCTTGGATGTGGCTATATTTATTTGATGCCTTGTTCTTCACCTTGTTATTGTGTGTATTGATATTGCTTAATTCTAAAGTCCAAGGAAAAATTGGGTTTCTATATGACATTCTTGTCTATTGGATTGCATCCCATTGGTCAGATCTTTTCAACTCTTAACTTTTAATTTTTTCTTAGGATTAGTCTCTTCATCTCCTTCCACTTCTTTAATTTTAAATCTCTCCTTTCATTTTAAAACCTTCTTTGCTTGTGTTTTTCTAAACTATGACTTGGTTACAAAATTAGAAACTTTGACCTTATGCCATTGTGTTTTCAAAACTCTTTTCTTAAATCAAATTTGTAAATGAACTTAACTATACCTGACTTAAAACTTCAAAAGACAAAAAGAACTAACACTCATTTAAACCTTATTAGGCCACTTGTGCCTTTGTTAAACTTAAACTTTTGTTAAAAGCAACTCATTCACTTTGAAATTGTTACCACAAACTACGAGGCTTTGATCCCTCATTTTATGTTGGTACATAGGCACAAGTCCGAAGGTCTTGTCAAACAGAAAAATATAATTAATGAATTCTTTTCTCATCCCCACACTCTATTTATTGCAAACATCATTTTATACCAAAACACATGTACACACAAAAAAGGGCTCCCTAGGAGTACCTAGGACACTTTGGGTGCTAACACCTTCCCTCTGTGTAACGAACTCCCTTACTTGTAATCTCTGGCATTTTATTAGTTTTGATTTGAAAACTTCTTATCTTTGGGTTTTGTTCGTACTTTTCCATTTCCCATTGGAAACAATAAAAGCGCGGTGGCGATTCTGGTTTTATTGACATTAAGTTTATCCATAGCTTTAATGATCATGAATTTACCGCTACAGAAAATTAAGTGGCGACTCTGCTGGGGAGTAGTCTCCAGTGGGTTTATCCTACTTTTTTGTATGTATATAATTGTATGTTTGATGTATGTATATTTGTTTGTATGATATAATCTACTTGTTATGCTTGGTGATCTCTGAGTGGTGGGATAAGTTCTAACCCGAACTTGAGTGCAATTAAGATAGGAGGGTGGTATAGTCATGTTCGACTTGTGTGGAGTAGTCCTTAACAAGTTGGCTTGAGACCCATCTCTTCAGTGGAGACCCTTTTGGAGATATTAATGTCACACAAGTTATTTGTGGTTAGACATTACTTTCTCTGATTTGGGGCCCGAGAAGTTGAGGACCGTAGAACATTTAACCCATCTTGGCCTATTTAGGACGTAGTGTGGAGACTGTTCAAGTGTAGACTTGATAACAGTTGTTACGCAGTACTACACTCAGACGAGTTTCTATTGAGAATATTATGGGTTGAAGAGTCAGTCATCCTAACCTGTAATATCTGATAGATGAAATTAAGACTCTGGGAACTTTTTAGAACATGATCTACAAGTTTTATCCTTAGTACACTCCTTTGGGATGGTTCTTAACCTGACTCCATGCTCGTGACTTACAACAAACCCTTGATTCTTGGTTGATCCAATCAAGTCTTGTCAATATCAATGGAACTTGGGTGTTGATAAGGTGAAAACCATAATCCACCAAAATGAATGATTGATCTTGACAATGACTTGATTCATCCTTTGACCTTTGTTTATTTGCCTTGTGTGTGATCTCTTACTTGTGATTGTTGCATTCATGCATTCATGCGCATCATAACATTCATCACACCAAAAATAACTTCAAGGAACTGAGGTTTTATTTGCAAATATTTTCAGACCATGGATTGTGGACGAAGGAACACTAAGAAGTACAGTTTCAGATGCCCCGACTTGAAAGAGCTAAGGAAGCTATCATTCTTTATATTAGATCCCTTGGACTTCAAACAACGCCATGGAAAGCTTCTATCTCTGTTATCTGTTAATGTGGTCGAAGGACTCTTGAGTGAATTGGTTCAGTTATATGACCCTCTATATCGTTGCTTCACTTTTCTTGATTATTAGCTTGTGCCTACGTTGGAGGAGTATGCCCATCTCTTGGGAATACCCATTTCTAGCAAAGTGCCTTTTAGTGGATTGGAAGAGATTCCCAGATCTCATATTATAGTTGAAGCTCTTCACTTGAAGAAGTCTGAGATTTAGGCTCATTGGGTGAAGAAAGGAGGAATGTTTGGGTTGACTTCTGAGTTCCTCATCAAGGAAGCTACTGCCTTTTCTCAAGTCGATAGTGTGGATGCTTTTGAAGCTATATTTGTGTTGCTCACCTATGGGTTGGCTTTGTTCCCTAACATTGATGGTTTTGTTGATGTTAATGCCATTAGAATCTTATTGATTGGAAATCTTGTGCCTACTTTGTTGGGTGACATGTATTTCTCTTTGCATCTAAGGAATTCTAAAGGTGGTGGAACGATTGTATGTTGTGTTCCTCTTCTGTACAAGTGGTTTATTTCGCACTTGCCTCAGACGCCCGCTTTTGTGGAGAACAAACAATGTCTAAGGTGGTCTCAGAGACTTATGTCTCTCACTAATGATGATATAGTTTGGTATGATTCTTCGTTGAGTAGCTTGGAGATTATTGATTGTTGTGGTGAATTCTCTAATGTGCCTCTCATTGGTACACAAGGAGGACTCAACTACAACTCTGCTTTAGCTCATCATCAACTTAGGTTCCCCTTGAGAGACAAACCTAATAACACTCAGTTAGAAGGTATTTTCTATCAAGAGGGTAAAGATCCCTAATATTTGAAGCGGAAGATGGTGCATGCTTGGCATAACATGCATAGGAAAGGTAGATCCGAGCTTAGTTCGCGCAATTGTGTAGCTTTGGAAGCTTACACTCTTTGGGTGAAGAAGAGAGCTTTAGAGTTGAAGATGCCTTATACTTGTGAGAGACCTGTGTCTATGGTTGTGGTTGAGCCATTAACTCTCCCTAACCAAGATGTAGAGGAGTTGGAAGACGCACTCGCCAAGATGAAGCAAGAGAAGGATATGTGGGAAGAGCGACTCCATGCTTTGAGCAGAAAGCATGAGGAGTTACATCTTGAGTCTAAGGACAAAGATGCACTTATTGAGCTTCTTGAAGACCGAGTAGTGAAGAGACAAAGAGAACCAGAGATTTCATCTTCCTCTAGCATGCCTCAGCCTTCCAGTGCTTGGAAGAAGATTGTTGATCAGCTTGTCCTCGAGAAGGCTCAGATGAAAACTTTTTTTAAGTCCGAGATTCGACGCATCCGAAGGAAGTACGCGCCTACATCCATATCATCTGACACCGTTGTTAGGGGGGTCCTTAGGATGATTAGTTTCCTCTTCTCTCGTATTTGTATTTTGGTTTCTGAAATTGTACTTAGTGTAATCCTTCCAATTAAATAAATTATAGATATTTTTATAACCAATCATAATTATTGCAGTTGTTATTATTATTTATTTGCAAATAAAATAGCATGTTCCTTGAAAGTAAAAACAATCAAAGCATTGCATTTCATGCATCATTTGCATAACAGTTTTTTCTTCCACCAGATGTCTCATAGGTTATTCTTCTATGCTTCAGCCAAGCTGACTCATCGATACAATACCCACGCCAATCATTTGAGAATCATGGAGCACTTAGAGAAAGAGAACAGAGAACTGAAGAACGAGATCACCCGCCTAACGGCCATGATGGAGTCTGTGTTAGCTGCTCAGAGCTAATCTTCTCGAACACCTGCAACTCCTCCTCCTCAGAGGACTGTCATATCATAGGTTGTTACTTCAACCATGCATGCCACTCAGTTCGCTCCTGCCATGCCTGTCGGATTCCCGTGGGGAATGCCGCCCAACTTTGTGCCTGAAGGTTTTGCGCCTACTTTTGCTTCCATGCCGACATCTAGCTCGGTCATGTCTGTTCCTCCTCCGATTGTTCATACGTTGCCTCATGTTGAAGACACCATTTACCATTTCGAGTCGTCTGAGGGTCCGGATGTTTATGAGAAGATGGATGAAATGAAAGACTAATTCCTTGAGCTGCGAAAGGAGTTGAATACCTTGAGAGGAAAGGATTTGTTTGGTAAGAGTGTTGCGGAACTTTGCTTGGTTCCCAATGTTAAGATCCCGATGAAGTTCAAAGTCACTGACTTTGAAAAGTATAAGGGGAATACATGTCCACTCAGCCATCTCGTCATGTATGCTAGAAAGATGTTGACATAAATTGATAATGATCAGTTATTGATTCATTATTTACAAGACAGTCTGACTGGTGCCGCTCTGAGGTGGTACATAGGTTTGGATAGTGCGAGTGGCCGCACGTTCAATGATTTTGGTGAGGCCTTCGTGAAGCAGTACAAGTATAATGTGGATATGGCGCCAGGTAGAGACCAGTTGAGGTCGATGTCTCAGAAGGACAAGGAGACGTTCAAAGAATATGCCCAGAGATGGAGAGAGCTAGCCGCTCAGATTTCCCCTCCTTTGGAAGAAAAGGAGATGACCAAGATTTTCCTCAAGACCCTGAGCTCGTTTTACTATGAGCGGATGATTTCTAGTGCCCCTAGTGACTTTACCAAAATGGTAAATATGGGGATGAGATTAGAAGAAGATGACTGCAAGGGACGGTTGTCTAAAGAATAAGTATCATCAAGCAAGAGGTATGGTAACAGTTTCGCTAAGAAGAAGGAAGCTGAAACCAATGCAGTATCAGTTGGGAGGCAGAAAAGGCCTCACGTCAGAAGAAGCCCGCAACCCTGTCAACACCATCATCAAGTATCGTCCGTTATTCCAGTATTTTCCAATAATCAATCCATTCCAGTTCAACAACAACGTTAACAACATCCACAACAAAGAACAAACAACTACAATAACAACAACACCAACAATAATCATCAATAACAACAGAACTTTGAGAGGAAGAAGGTCTCTTTCGACCCTATTCCTATGACTTATGTTGAATTATACCCATCTCTGGTTCTCAAGAACCTTCTCCAACCGAGAAATCTGCCAAAAATCCCAGAACCACTTCCACGGTGGTATAAGCCAAAGCTTCATTATGCCTTTCATCAAGGGGCACCTGGCCATGATATTGAGAATTGCTACCCTTTGAAGTATGAGGTCCAAAAGCTAATGAAAAGTGGGATGGTGTCCTTTGAGAACCGTGCGCCGAATGTGAAAGCAGACCCATTACATGCTCATGGTAATTCCTCTGTCAACATGGTAGATGGTTGTCCAGGGAGTTTCCGGGTGTTCGATGTGTGACGAATTCGTCGATCGTTGGTTGAGATGCATAAGACCTTGTGCATTATTAGTGATTGCGAGCATGATCACAACAATTATGCAATTTGTAGTGTGAACCCCCGTGGGTGTTCGGTTGTCAAGAGAGATATCCAGAGGTTGATGGACGAGAATGTGATTCAGATTCAACAGTCTAGGGATATAGATGACATCAACGTAATAGTGTTAGTGTTCAAGACACCGGAGAGGGTGGTAATCCAATTTGATAGCAGCAGCAGTAACAGTGTCAGCAATAGATCGGTATCGTCATTGGTAATATGGTTAGCGGGTTTAGTCCCGTACGCATCCGATAGAGTTGTTTCATATCAGTATAATGCTACTATGTTAGAGAATGGTCAAGAGGTTATGTTGCCTACAACCAGTTCTATTATGAGCATTGCTGATGTGATGAAGGTGACCCGTAGTGGTCGTGTTTTTGGGCCTGTGCTCCCAAAGAGGGTAGAAGATGTGTATGTCAGTAAGAAGGTTGATGTGCCTGCAGTGGATCCGGTTAGTGCTCCAAAGTGTCAGTCTGGTGAATCCAACAGTTTGAAGCCTAATGATGATGATGAGGTACTTTGTTTAATCAAGAAGAGTGAATTTAATATGGTGGAGCAGTTGCTCCAAACTCCTTCCAAGATTTCAGTGTTGTCTCTACTCATGAACTTTGAAGCACATAGAGAAGCATTACAAAGATTATTAGAATAAGCTTATGTCGAACATGATGTAACAATAGACCAGTTCGATCATATTGTGGCTAACATCACTTCCTGCAACAACTTGAGCTTTTGTGATGAAGAACTTCCCGAGGAAGGCATAAATCACAACTTAGCTTTGCATATATCAATGAACTGCAGGGAGGACGCGTTTGTCAAATGTATTGGTTGATACCGATTCTTCTCTGAATGTACTCCCCAAGTAAACTCTTTCCAAATTGTCGTATCAAGGAGCTCTGGTGAAACACAGTGGCGTGATCGTCAAAGCTTTTGATGGTTCTCGCAAAACTGTTATAGGAGAAGTGGACCTTCCAGTGAAGATAGGTTCGAGTGATTTCCAAATTACTTTCCAAGTAATGGATATCCACCCGGCCTATAGCTTCTTGTTGGGAAGGTCGTGGATACATGAAGCGGGAGCTGTTACATCCACTTTGTACCAGAAGTTGAAGTTTGTGAAGAATGGTAAGCTTGTTATCATCGGTGGAGAGAAGGCTCTGTTGGTGAGTCACCTGTCGTCTTTTTCGTATATTGAAGCTGAGGATGAGATTAGAACTCCATTCCAAGCTCTATCTATTGCTAAAGAAAAGAGAGTTGGGGAACTTATGTCCTCTTTCAAAGACGCGCAGAAAGTTGTTGAAGACGGTAGTTCTGATCAGAGGGGCCGGATGGTAGAGGTCTCCAAGAACAAAAGTAGAGCTAGTTTGGGATTCAAACAAGGGACGTTTGTGATTAAGGCTGAAGATGTGAAACCTAGTTTCTGTATTGGAGGGTTCATTCATGGTAATAAACAACACTTAGTTGTCGTGATCGGGGGGATGAAGATGAAGACTGCACCAATTTTGCGACGCATGGAAAAGCTTGCAACAATTGAACTGCTGTCGATGTTCCTGTTATTATGCATCGCTCTAAGTAATTGCTTTTATTATTTTTGAATATCCTTCTCCTATGCTTAAGGGAGAAGTGAACATTGTTTGACATCTTTCAATTTGATCATTAATAAAATGCAATTTTATTCATCCACATCTATGATGTTTTATTTTTACTTTTTGCTTTTCTGAAAATGCTAATCACAAAAAACATAAATAAATAATAATAATTGTCCATCTGCATAATATTTGGTCACAATTCACTTCTCTAAAATCAAAATATCAAATCATTATGCAGGTTGGTTTCTAAACCCATTGAATACAATGATCCTACTCCTTCTTTAAACTTTGAATTCCTTGTGTTTGAGGCAGAGGAAGAAAGTGATTAAGAAATGTCTAATGAATTGTCTCGTCTACTTGAGCACGAGGAAAAAGCCATTCATCCATTCGAAAAGCAGATTGAGTTAGTCAACTTGGGTTCCGAAGATGATGTGAAGGAAGTCAAGGTTGGGTCTCGACTGTGTCTAGAGGATAAGAAGGGGTTGATTGATCTTTTCTGAGATTATCCAGATGTGTTTGCTTGGTCCTATCAAGACATGTCTGGTTTGGATTCTGAGATTGTGGAGCATAGATTGTCGTTGAAGCCAGAATGCCCGTTAGTCAAGCAGAAGTTGAGAAGGACTCATCCTGATATGGCAGTAAAGATCTAAGAAGAAGTGCAGAAGCAGATTGATGTTGGTTTCCTTGTTACTGCTGAGTATCCGCAGTGGGTGGCCAACATCGTACTTGTTCCTAAGAAGGATGGAAAAGTCTGTATGTGCGTAGATTATAGAGATTTGAACAAAGCTAGTTCGAAAGATGATTTTCCTCTACCATACATTGACATGTTGGTAGAAAATACAACTAAATTCAAAGTCTTTTCGTTTATGGATGGATTTTACGAATATAATAAGATCAAGATGACACCCGAGGATATGGAGAAGACCATATTCATTACACCCTGGGAACATTCTGTTATAGAGTGATGCCTTTCGGTCTAAAGAATGCTGGTGCGACTTACCAGAGAGTAATGACCACTCTTTTTCATGATATGATGCACAAAGAGATCTAAGTCTATGTTGATGATATGATTTCCAAATCTAGTAACGAGGAAGAACATGTTGAGCATTTGCTGAAGTTATTCCAGCGTTTGAGGAAGTACAAACTCCACTTGAATCCTAATAAGTGTACGTTTGGTGTTCCTTCTGGTAAGTTGTTGGGCTTTAATGTCAGTGAGAAGGGTATTGAAGTTGATCCTGCCAAGGTCAGAGAAATACAAGAGATGCCTGTCCCCAAAATTGAGAAGCAAGTAAGAGGTTTTCTCGGTCGCTTAAATTATATCTCAAGATTCATTTCGCACATGACTGCCACATGTGCGCCTATATTCAAGCTTCTTCAGAAAGATCAGTCTTGTGATTGGACCGAAGACTTCCAAAAAGCTTTTTACAGTATCAAAGAGTACCTGCTTGAGCCTCCAATTCTGTCTTCACCTGTTGAAGGAAGACCTTTGATCATGTATTTGATTGTGCTTGAAGAGAGTATGGGATGTGTTCTAGTTCAGCAAAACGAAACTAGAAAGAAAGAATATGCTATTTACTACCTCAGTAAGAAGTTCACCGACTGTGAGACTCGGTATTCTATGCTTGAGAAAACTTGTTGCGCATTGGCTTGGGCTACTAAGTGTCTGCGTCAGTATATGTTGAATCATACCACTTGGTTGATATCCAAAATGGATCCAATCAAGTATATTTTTGAGAAGCATGCTTTAACTGGGAGGATTGCCCGGTGGAAGATGTTGTTATCAGAGTATGATATCAAATATCGATCTCAGAAAGCGATTAAAGGTAGTGTCTTGGCTGACCATTTGGCTCACCAACCAATTGAAGATTACCAGTCAGGGCAATATGATTTTCCTGATGAAGAGATCTTACACTTGAAAATGAAAGATTGTGACGAACCATTGCTTGAAGAAGGGCCAGAACATGGTTCCCATTGGGGCATGGTATTTGATGGAGCTGTTAATCAATATGGTAATGGCATTGAGGCAGTGATTATTACTCCTCAAGGTACACATTTTCCATTTACAACTAGGTTGACTTTCAAGGGTACGAATAATATGGCTGAATATGAAGCTTGCATTATGGGAGTTGAAGAGGCCATTGATCTCAGAATCAAATATCTTGACGTCTATGGAGATTAACCTTTGGTTGTGAATCAAATCAAAGGTGAATGGGAGACGAATCAACCCGATTTGATACCATATAGAGATTATGCGAGGAGGATTTCAACTTTCTTTACAAAGGTTGAGTTTCATCATATCCCTCGAGATGAAAACCAGATGGTAGATGCTCGGGCAACGTTGGCTTCAATGATTATGGTGAAGTATTGGAATGAAGTTCCCCATTTGACTGTTATGCGTCTTGCTAGGCCAGCTCATGTGTTTTCTATTGAAGAAGTCAAAGATGAGAATCCGTGGTATTTTGATATTAAGAGTTTTATCCAAAGTCAGATTTACCCGTCTGGGGCATCTTTGAAAGATAAGAAGACATTGAAGAGATTAACCGGCAACTTCCACCTGAATGGTGATGTGCTTTATAAGAGAAACTTCGATATGGTTCTGCTCAAATGCGTGGATAGACAGAAGCAAACTTATTGATGACTGAAGTCCATGAAGGTTCTTTTGGCACTCATTCTAATGGACATGCTATGGCAAAGAAGATGTTGCGAGCAGGTTACTATTGGCTGACAATGGAATTTGATTGTTGCAAGTTTGTGAAGAAATGCCATAAGTGTCAAATATATGCAGATAAGATTCATGTTCCTCCGACACTGTTGAATGTCATTTCCTCTCCATGACCCTTCTCCATGTGGGGAATTGATATGATTGGCCTGATTGAGCCCAAAGCTTCGAACGGAAATCGTTTTATTCTAGTGGTTATTGACTACTTCACTAAGTGGGTTGAAGTGGCATTGTATGCGAATGTAACCAAGCAAGTTGTTGTGAGGTTTATCAAGAATCAGATTATATGCCGGTATGGTGTGCCAAGTAAGATCATTACTGATAATGGATCGAACTTGAACAATAATATGGTGGAAGCTCTTTGCAAAGACTTCAAGATTGCACATCATAATTCTTCTCCCTACAGACCTAAGATAAATGGGGTTGTTGAAGCTGCAAACAAGAACATTAAGAAAATCATTCAGAAGATGGTTGTAACGTACAAAGATTGGCATGAGATGCTCTCATTCGCTCTGCATGGGTACCATACATCCATTCATACTTCAACAGGGGCAACCCCTTTCTCACTCGTTTATGGCATGGAAGTTGTGCTCCCAGTAGAAGTTGAGATCTCATCATTGCGTGTGCTGATGGAAGCCAAGTTGATTGAGGCTGAATGGTGTCAGACCATGTATGACCAGCTGAATTTAATTAAAGAGAAGAGGTTAACTGCCATGTGTCATGATCAGCTATACCAGCAGAGAATGAAGAAAGCTTTTGACAAGTAGGTCAAGCCTCGTGTGTTCATAGAAGGGGACCTTGTGCTCAAGAAAATTCTATCGTTCAAACCAGATTCTAGGGGCAAATGGACTCCTAATTATGAAGGCTCATATGTTGTTAAGAGAGTCTTTTCAGGCGGCGCTTTGATTCTTACAACTATGGATGGTGAAGAGTTCACTTGTCCTGTGAACGCAGATGCAGTCAAGAAATACTTCGCCTAAAAAGAAAAGAACAGCTCGCTAAGTTGAAAACCTAAAAGGGCGGCTTAGGCAAAAATGAGTGTCTCGGTGGATTGAAACCCGAAAGAGAGATCCAGGCAAAAATTAGAGACATAAAACAAAAAAATTATCCCGATAAATTGATTACCCCATCTTGGGGCAATTTATGCAAAAATTAGGGATTATGGCAAGTAACTGCATCCTGTTGAGCTTCAGTCTTGAAGACATTCTTGAGCATAATGTTTGGTTCTGATTCATCTTCAACCAAAGTTAAGAGCACAACAGATATTGAAGGAAGTAGAAGGATTAATGATCATTGTATTCAATGTAGCCCTTTTCCATGTAAATTACCATTTTTCAACTTTTGTAAAGATCTATGGAGTCTTGTCATTTACAGACTACCATTCTATTAAATAAAGTTGAGTTTTTTATCCAATTGTTTCCACTCTTATTTATTCAGCCAATTAGAATTAAATTTTATTGTGATCATTTTGAAGTTAAGGTTTTAAAGTAAAATTCATGTTTTCTTAAATAATAAAAGCAGTAACTTTTAAAAAGCAATTAAAGGAATATCAACAGCGGTTTGAAAAGCGGTAAGCCCTAAATGTGAAGCATTGTTGTTGTTTTTTCCCAAGCGGTTGGTATGATCCTTATTTCATCCCCAGCAGCATTCCCGCGGCATTTCAGCAACCGAGTTTGGTTGATTTCCCCAGCTAAGTTTGTATTTGCCTCCCGTGAGTTGTAGGCGCGTCCTAGCAGCAGTTCGCACAGTTTGGCAGAATTTTGCTTCCCCGCAAGTTGCCATTAGAGTTGTCCCTAACCTCTGTTAATCCTGATTCTGAGCAGTGTTGTAGTTATCCCCTGCAGGGTTGTCTCCCATTTGATATGGTATTGACCTAAAATTCCTCGTAGAGTTATGTTGCAGTTTCCTCAGCAGATCCCCTCCTCTTTCTCCTCATCCTGGGTTGAGCCTTTGAGGTTGATGATTCTTGTGCATTCCTTTGCACCTTGTTCTCTCTAGCAGTTGTTTCCTCCCTTTGTGGATTGGCGGAGAATTGTATCGATGATTTAGACCAGTGACATTTGTATCATTTGTGATCGTTTTGTCAACATAATCATCATATACACATATACATATACATATACATTCATTTCATTATTGCATTACTAATACACTTTGTGATTCATTATTTCTCTGATCCTCTGCTATGGTGGTATACTTTTTCCCCTCCACGCAGATTTGGTTTGTTTGTCCTCTTTCAATTGTAGAGTGTCAGCCCACTAAGCAGAAATAATTTAACCTTTCTCATTCCCCACTGATTTACTTCCTCGTGGATGATTGCTATTTTAGTTTCCTCCCCATTTGATTATCTGGATGGAACCATTCCCCTTGAGCTATATCCTGATTGGGTTGAGTCTTTGATTGACCATTTCTTTCTAGATCTTACCTAGATAGATGCTTTTGGTCCCCTTGAGAGTCTATTACCCAGTAACTAGTAATATTCTTCTCAATTTTTGCAGATTTTTTACTTTTTGCCCAATACCTGGCAAAAGTAACCCTTTTCTCCCTAACGGATTTGTTTTTCGTGTTTCCCCGGGAAGTTTATCCTTGATATGTTCATCCTAACCGATGACTGATATTTTATTCCCCTGCTTTGAGTTTATCCTTGATATGTTCATCCTAATTGATGACGAATATTCTCGTTTTGGTATTCTACCTAGTAAAAAGGTAGTTGTAATCCCTATTTTGTTCCCTAGAGAGTTAATCCTTGATATGTTCATTCTAACCGATGACGAGTTTCCTTTCTTTGCGATCTTCTGCCCAGTAACCGGAAGTTATAAATCCTACTTTCCCTTTGCAAAGTTTATCCTTGATATGTTCATCTTAACCAGTGACAAATATTCTCTTTTTGGTATTCTATCCAGTAACTGATAGATGTAATTCTTTTTTCTCCCCTCGGATTATATCCTTGATATGTTCATCCTAACCGATGACGGATATTCTCTTTTTGGTGTTCTATCCAGTATCTGATAGATGTAATTCCTACTTTTTCAGGCAGTTTATCCTTGATATGTTCATCTTAACTGGTGACAGGTATCCTTCCTAATGTCCCCAGGTGAGTTTATCCTTGATATGTTCATCCTAACCGATGACGGATATTCTTCCCCTTTGAGTCCATCCTTGATATGTTCACTTTAATCAGTGACGGATATTCTCTTTCTTTGTGGTCTTCTGCCCAGTGACTGGTAGCTGTAAATCCTATTTGGCTTTTCTCCAGCAATTCATTCTTACCCAGTAACTGGTAACGAATGCATCTCCTGGTTGCCCTCATCGAGTCATCCTTGATATGTTTACCCTAACCGATAATAGATGCCCTCCTTGTCAGAATTTGTTATACCCTTACCCGGTAACCGGTAACGGATAATATACTTGTGTTTCCTCCTGCGTTGAAGATCATTTCTTCCCCATTTGAGTTTGAGTGCGTTTTCCCCTAGGGAATCGCCTTTTCCTTCTTAAGTCGAGTATTTCAGCTTTATTTTGATCTACTCATTCCCCTGACAGATGTTTTTTCTTTCCCCGGCTGAGTCCTTCCATTGATTTATTTTCATGGAATCCCTCGAGTCCCCCAACAATTTTAAGTCGTAGCCTGACCTACGCACAACTTTTTTATCCCCGGAGTCGTTGTCTCCCTAGTGAGTTTTCCTTATGAAATGCATTATGCTCCTGCGGACTTTTAGTCTCTCCGGATTCTTTTCCTTTGTGGCAACATTCCCCCCCTCCCCACACAAAGATTATTTTTTCATTCACATCATATACATCATGAGGTCTCTTAAGGACCAAAATTTGTTTCTGTATGTTGTTATTTAAGCCCGTCCTACTGAGTCGATACGAAGATTTTAACCTTCATCTCCTCAGCTAGAACGTTCTTAAATAGGGGCAACTTTAAGACCCTAATTTTGACCCTAAGATCCCTCATGCTATTCTCATCATAAGCATTAGCATTAGGATCATACCTTGACATCCTCCTTACCCCCATTCATTGGGTTTGCATTGGGAGAGATCACCAAGCACCATTTGATTGTATCATACTTCATTTTTCTTTATTTACAAACCAAAATGCCAAAAATATGTCATTGTATAGCTTAACTCATTTGTAGGTAGTGCACATGTTCACCTATGCTCTATCAAGCTCACATATAAGGTTTAAGACTCTCATTGCAAGGAGCTCAATCAAGAATTGGTTTACTATGGCTCTAAGTATCATATATGAATTCCCATGATCTTCATATGTTATTTTAATCAAGAAATCATCCAGAGTTTAGAGTTGGTTTGCCATGGAAAACCTAATTCATCTGGGTATCTTATGTAACTTCTTCAACAAGCTTCTTCACCAATTGACCGAATATTTCAAGGGATGCTTCATATTTCATCATCTTATGCATATATGATCCTCCACGAGTCCCAAAATACAAGATAATGTCAAGCTAGCAAGTTGGTTCATGGTGGTTGACCAGAGGAATTCAACTAATCAAAACTGGGGTTCCCTGGAACCTATCTCCTACAATTTTTGTCATATGAAAATTCTTTCAAGAGTAAAGTTACTCTAAATGACATTCCAAACAACTTTCATGTTGAAGTCTAGATCTAGTTTTGCTTTGAAAGTCATTTTTAGGGTGAACGATCATAGGTCATTTTGGCTAAACCCTAATTTGGAGGTCAACTTCCCAAGACCATAACTTGCTCAATTTTTATGAGATTAAAGATATTCAAGTTGTATGAACAAATTCACGATGTCTAATTAAACTTTGATGTTTGGAGGAAGAGCAAATTAAACTTTTAAATGCATGTGATATGAGGAAACATTATAGGTCATTTTGGGCCAATGCCATTGAACAAGTGATTTTCCTCAACTTCTAGAATGCATAACTCCTTCATGCTAAATTCAAATGAGGTCAAATTTGTGACCAAATTGAAGGACTTTGAGAGAGCTACAACTTTGACCAAATTGAAAGTTACTCAAGGTGGAAGAACTGAACATATGGCTTGGTACTTAGAATTTTTTTTGATATGTTTGATTTTCCAAACTTCCATCTTAAAATTCATCATGATCCAAGCTTCAATTGGAAAAGTGTCTAACATGAAAGTTGTTGCTCTTGATCTAACCTTTCCAAAAAGTCCAAATTCATCCCATTTGGACAAAGTATGAGTGACTTGCGCATGGCTTAAATTTTGATGACCATTTGGCATATTTGAACTTCCACTTTCCACACACGAATGCATGGCTTGTTAACATGACTCCAGCATTGCTTGCACATGATTTTGGACCTTAATGCATCATTACATGGGCCTATCACATGCCCATGCATCCATGCAAGGCACTTTTTCTATTTTTGAAAGTTTGAAAGAAGTGTGCAAATATCAAAGGCTTTGGCTATAAATAGAAGTGTCTATGATCAGAATTGAGGACCCTTGTGCGCCCAACTTTGAAGCTATAACCCTAAACCTCCATATTCAAAGGATAACCTTGAGTATTTTCATTGAAAATCGAGTTTGAATCTTCCACTGTTTTGAGATTCAAAACTCCAAGAGTCCTGTTTCTTTCTTGATTCATTTCCACTCCATCAAGCATCTAGAGCAAGGCCAAGCACAATTGAGAGCAAGATCGTGTCCATCTGAACCTGCAGTGAAGGTGAATTTTTGAATTTTCATATCTTCGAAACTCACTCAATTCTCCACTATTCTTGATAATTTTTTGTTGTCTGAAGTCCTACCAATGTAGGCAACAAGATTAAGTTACTTTGAGGTCAAATCGAAGCAACTCAGATCATGATCCTCAAAATTCAACTCCCAGTATCTTTCAATATACTTGGATTTAGGTAAAATTGAGGCCAGATTCGAGCTCCTGAGCATTTTTTCTTTAAATTCATGTCCTCCTTTTTCATTTTGGTGATGGTTGAGGATGGACTAGTCTGGTGAGGTCCACCGGAGAAGAAAACCGGAGCTATGGCTCCGGCGATGCATTGGCGTGTCTCCAGACCACATGATCCTTCTATTTTGTTTTAATATTGAGCGTCCAAATTGATTACCACGCGTGTGGCACATTGACTAGGGAACATCATGGAACACGTGCTCTGATCCACTTGATCTACCACTATAATTAATGAGGGAGATCAAGTGGTCCACGCATTTTTGCATTTTCTGATTTTCATTTTAATTGACTTATTTTTATTAATTCATATTAATTTTAATATTGACCCAAAAAATATGGGACTTTCACCAAAAATTCTCAAATATTTTTATCTTTCATTTTCTGAATTAAATTTATTTTTGGATCAATATTAATATTTTTCATGATTTAATTGTTTTTGTACATATTTTTAATTGTTTAAAAATACTTTTAAGTTTTCAAAAATAATAAAAAAAAATCTCCAAGGTCCTTTGACCTTGTTTGACCTATGATAAATCTCTTGGCCATTTATTTGGTGTTTTAAAGAGGTTTTAGGATTTTGACCAACCAAAATTTAATTTAATGTAGTTTTAATTGATTTTTATTTGTTTAATTGTAAAATAAATTGTGTTGAGCTACTTTTATTGACTTGTTGAGTTTGACTCTTGTTGTTGGGCATTGGTCAAGGTTGATTTGACTTTGTTGGATTAAAATCATTGGATTTAGGGGATTGATGAAATATACATTTCATCTCCCAAAATGAATGAATGATTTTAATTTGTTAAAAGTCCTCCTTTGACCAATTTGTGTGTATTTCATTCCCACTCCCTCTTCATCTTAATCTCATTATATCCCTATCCATTTCTTTGACCTATGATATCTCTATATCCTAAGACTAGTTGATTGCAAAATCAACATAAGTATGGATGAGATTAGGTCCACCATTTTGCCATTTTCTTTTAAGTGTGGTATGTTTTAGGAGTATGGTTCACAATACCATATCTCTAACATGCATTAACACTAAAATTTCTATTACCCGGTCTCAAATAGTTGTGACTTCTACATAAGTCCAATTATGATTGCTTAACATAGCGCTAAATTTTGACCCAAAAAGCATAGCATTCTAGTAAGTGAGATTGTAAGTCTCCCCCCTTTCATGGTATTGTATGGAAACTTGACATTTTTTCCTTCCTTTGGAAGATGTGTTGGTTCAAGGATCCATGCTTGTGAATAGAGGGTTGAGTGTTCTCCAAAGAATGACTTAAACATTTGAAAAGCAAAAAGAATACTAACTTCTAATCAACTAACATTTGACTAACTTTTAATTTCAAGCCATTTACCTTTTGCACTTTAAATTCAAGTCTTTATTCAATTTCCATTTATTCATACCATTTAATTTGTTTACTTTAATGCCATTTTCACTTTGCTCACTTCAGTCATATCTTGTTATTATATTGTGATTGTATATACCTGTTTGTGTATTTTGTTTTTGTTTGTGGTCTTTTAACCTTAATGTACATAATAACAAAAAAAAACTCTAAAAAAAAGATTTGTGTGGACTGTTGAATTTGATCTGAGACATTGGACTTAGGATTAGGCAACATTCCCTATGCAAAAAGACTTGGTCAATGTCAACTTTTCTGAAACCAAGTGCTTGTGAAAAAAAAATTCATCTGATGCAAGTATTGAGACCCCTTTTGAGTTCATCTACTACATGGTCTTGATGAAATTAGTACTTTAAACCTGTGTCTAATGCCTATCTTTGAGCCATTCAAGGAGTATGTCATCTAATACATGGGAGATTTTGAAGAAGACCATGGAGTTGCTAAGCTTGGATGTGGCTATCTTTATTTGATGCCTTTTTCTTCACCTTGCTATTGTGTGTATTGATATTGCTTGATTCTAAAGTCCAAGGGAAAATTGGGTTTCTATATGACATTCTTGTCTATTGGATTGTATCCCATTGGTCATATCTTTTCAACTCTTAACTTTTAATTTTTGCTTAGGATTAGTCTCTTCATCTCCTCCCACTTCTTTAATTTCAAATATCTCCCTCCCTTTTAAAACCTTCTTTGCTTGTGTTTTTCTAAACTATAACTTGGTTACAAAATTATAAACTTTGGCCTTATGCCATTGTATTTTAAAAACTCTTTTCTTAAATCAAATTTGTAAATGAACTTAACTATACCTGACTTAAAACTTCAAAAGACAAAAAGAACTAACACTCATTCAAACCTTTTTAGATCTCTTGTGTCTTTGTTAAACTTAAACTTTTGTTAAAAGCAACTCATTCACCTTGAAATTGTTGCCACGAACTATGAGGTTTTGATCCCTCATTTTATGTTGGTACGTAGGCACAAGTTCGAAGGTCTTGTCAAACACAAAAATATAACTAATGAATTATTTTCTCATCCCCACGCTCTATTTATTGCAAACATCATTTTATACCAAAACACATGTACACACAAAAAAGGGCTCCCTAGGAGTACCTAGGACACTTTGGGTGCTAACACCTTCCCTCTGTGTAACCAACCCCCTTACCTGTAATCTCTGGCATTTTATTAGTTTTGATTTGAAAACTTCTTATCTTTGGGTTTTGTTCGTACTTTTCCCTTTTCCCTTGGAAACAATAAAAGTGCGGTGGCGACTCTGGGTTTATTGACATTACGTTTATCCATAGCTTAATGATCATAAATTTGCCGCTACAGATTATTCTAACTCTCAAACATCGAAGAGATAAGGAAGATAATCCCTTATCAACCCCTTTGAGCCTAGAAGTCGATGTTTCTTTCTAAACGAAAAACCCTTTATTTTGAACCCGGGGAAAGGTAGTTTTTAGATAATTCATCTATGCATTTGAATCTCAAGAGAATCATTTTGAACACCTAAGAGGTGTAACCGCATGCTTTTCCCCATCAAGAAGTGTCGAAGCAATCATAAAAATCCAAAGGTATAGTGGTTGTTCCTCAATAACCAATGACATGGCAGTCATAATAAGTAAATAAAATAATAAAAAAGAAAGCCCGCTAAGTCGAACACCAAGAAGACGACTTAGGTAAAAATTAGGGCATCGGAGTGGAATGAGAGTTCAAAATAACCAGTCTAGGAAAAAGTTAGGGAAAAGAAGAAAAAGAGAAAAGAAATAAAATTGAAAATAGGTGACCATCATATCAAGAATCAAAGGGTCACAAAAACTCATGATAAGATGAAATTTTGTGATTACCAAAGAAAAAAGACAGGTGACTGCCACCTTAGATGAATGACTATCATTGGTTCTCAAGCCACCAGGTTCACACCTTCAATTTTATCTTGGAATTTGAATGTGTTTGTCAATTTAACTAAATGTAGGAGTGGAGATCATCATGGAGACTAGGGTGGGTTAAAATCAAAACTTTGAGCCTACATCCTTTTGTTTAAAAACCGTGAACCAAACCACATTACAACCTTCAAAAGACCTAATTGAAGAAAGTTTCCTTTTGAAAGCATACTCGGCAAGATTGCACCTGACTCCTAGATATTTGCTAATCATTTGAATTTGTATCATATCTCATTGTCTTTTGCACTTTGAATAAACCAGTGATTTGTTCACTGTATATCATCTTCATTTCAATAATGATTGATTTCAAAATTTGCATGAGCATTGTGTTAAAATTACTATTTTTTTGAATGAACAATTTTATTTACCAATAGACATTTAGCATCAAGGAAATTCCTCCAAACAGCAGTCATCTTTGTGCAAGGCATCTCAAGATTCAATGAATCTCGGGAAATCACTTCGAGACGCAGTAGGTCTCTCCAAGACTCATACTAGGGAAAGCCATTTCCATAGTACAATGAAGTCTGGCACTCCAAACATCAGTTAATCAGGGGAATTGTGTTGTAGAACTCAGAATACTGGGGCATGTTATCTTAAGGTCATATTTTGGAAAGTAGCAATCAAGTTCTTTTTTTAAGGGAATTTTTCGAAGACCCAACAAACTAGGGCAAGGTACGTTACAGACAGTCCTCTTCATACCTTCAAGCTGCTCAGGCAAGACGTTATCGTATATCAACAACTATTAGTTCAAAGCGAGTGTCGGGTAATTATGCTAGCACAGCATCCTCTTGACGAGAAACTTGTTGCAAGAACCTTTCTTGGTCTTAACCATTCAAACAACCAGATCATCCTCATGCAATGGCATCAATCATGTTTGCATGCGCAAGCATGACTCTTACATCAGATCATGCATTTCATCTTGTACATTATGGCGTCACTCATATATATAAAAAATACCCGACCTTATTTGGTACCTCAAAAGTCCAGTTCTCGTCTTGCAATCACTTTTCAAACCTAGTTCTCGTCTGGTAGCTAGTTATCATCTAGTAGTTAAAGTTTTCAAACCCAGTTCATGTTTGGTAGCCAGTTCTCGTTTGGTAGTTAAAGTTTTCAAACCCAATTCCCGTCTGGTAGCTAGTTCTCTTCTGGTAGTTAAAATTTTCAAATCCAATGCCCGTTTGGTAGCCATTTCTCGTCTGATAGTTAAGTTGCAAACCCAATTCACGTGTGGTAGTCAAAAGCAAATCCAGTTCCCGTGTGGTAGTCAAAATTAAATCCAGTTCCCGCCTGGTAGTCAGTTCTTGTCTGACGATTAAATCAAATCCAGTTCTCGTATGGAAGTTGGGTTCCCAAATCTAGTTCATGTCTGGTAATCTATCATTTTAACCAGTTCTCGCTTGGTAGCCCTTATTAAAGTTAGTTCTCATCTGGAAGTTGGTTTTTCACCAGTTCCTGTATGGTAGTCGTTTTTCAAAGTCAGTTCTCGTCTTGCAGTTCAACATCAAATTCCAAATTTCATTTGGAAAACATAGTCATTAACCCATTGTAAGTATTGGTCATGCATGTCCTTGAATAAATCATTGTCATGCATTAATCATGTTGCTTCACTCAAGCATATCATGCAATGCATCGACACATGGCATATCATGCACAAAACAAATCATGCATAAACCTTAGCTGGATTCAACAACCTCTCAAGGAAGTTCAGAGTAATCCTCAACATAATCAATATTCAAGAGGTGTTTCTCAATAGTAGTCGATCATTATTAGTGATGATTCTTAAGGCGTGTTTTCTTCCCCAAAAAAGTGATTGATATTCCCCAATTGTTCTCTGGTATCAATGGAATTTCAGCTTGATTTCCCCAGTAGATATTTCCCCATAGAGTTTCCTCTGAAATTTTCTCCAGAAAAATTCATGAACTCTCCGGACGAGTTTCATGCCAACATGATTCCTTAAGAAAGGTATCCCTAACAAGATTATCCTCAACAAGTCTCTTCAAAGTATTTGTCCAAGATGGACATCTCTTCATGAGTTAACAATCTCCTCAGTGGGTCTAATGGACAAGAGTTCCATAACAAACAAGCTCTAGTAAATGATCATCAGTACATCTCTAGCAAGTCTCCTTTGTGTTTATTTCCCAGAGAGTATCTTGTATTCCTCAATAATTTACTTCAGTCAATCCTTGAAAGAGTTAATATTCCTTACTGGGTTACTCTTTAAAGAAGCGTCGTATTGGACCTGTCAGTCCAATAATTGAGAGTAATACTAAACCTCTTGGATAACATTAGCCTTTCATCTCCATCAAATCTCTGGGATCTTCTTATTCCTCATAGAAGTCTTCTTCTAGCTAAGATCAGCTGAATATGTAGTTATTCCCCAAAGAAGGTCGCTTATTTATTTTCCAACAGTTTTCCTTCAACCAAGAGCAGTTGAATGCATTAGTTTCAGCCAAGAGCAACTGAATCTTTTATTTTGCAGTTTTTGCTTCAGCCAAGAGCAGTTGAATGCATTAGTTTCAGCCAAGGGCAGCTGGATATTTTACTTTGCAATTTTTGCTTCAATCAAGAGCTGTTAAATGTAATAGTTTTAGCCAAGAGCACTTGAATATTTTATTTTGTAGTTTTTTCTTCAGATAAGAGTAGTTGAATGCAATAGTTTCAACCAATAGCAACCAGATATTTTATTTTGCAGTTTTTGCTTCAACCAAAAGCAATTGAATGCAATAGTTTCAGCCAAGAGCAGCTGAATAGTATTTTATTTTGCACAGTTTTTCTTCAACCAAGAGCAGTTGAATGCATTTATGATCATATATTAGTTTCAGCTAAGAGCAACTGAATGCTATTATATTTTTGCACAGATTTGTCTTCAACCAAGAGCAGTTGAATACAATCAGTTTTATCCACGAGTTGTTGAATATAACATCTTTAGCCAAGAGTAGCTGAATATGATTAGTTGTTCCCCCAGGAGAGTCTTCCTTCAACGAAGAACGTGTGTAGAACAGTCGAATAAGTTACTTTGTAACAAATCCGTCCCAGAGATCTACCGTCAGTAAAGAGCAGTTGAACATGATTCTCTGATCCCCAGTCACCCACATAACATCTCAGAAATCAAGAGCATTTCTTAGTTCCTTTATATTCATGATTAAGAAATCAAGAGTATTTCTTATTTCATCTGCATATCGTCTAAGAAATCAAGAGCATTTCTTAGCCCATCTACATTCATGATTAACAAATCAATAGTATTTCTTATTTCATTCATGATTGAGAAATCAAGAGTATTTCTTAACTCATTTGCATTCATTTTTTAGAAGTCAATAGAACTTCTTAACATTCATACAATTAAGAAATCATGAGTATTTCTTAAATCATTTGCATTCTCATGATTAAGAAATCATGTGTATTTCTTAATTCATTCGCTCTCATCTATAAGGAGTCAAGAGTAATTTTTAACCTACATATCATTAAAAAATTGAGAGTGTTTCTTAAACCATCATTTACATTCATATGATTAAGAAATCAAAAGTATTAAATCATTCACACCCATTTTTAAGAAGTCAATGGTACTTCTTAACATTCACAAGATTAAGAAATCAGGAGTATTTCTTAACTCATATACATTTCATTCAATCATTTCATGATTAGGAGTACTTCTTAGTCTACATCTTAGCCTACATATCATTTTTCATATGATAATTAAGGAATCAAGAAAAATTCTTAATTCATTTGCATTCATTTTTAAGGAGTCAAGAGTACTCCTTGGCCTTCATTGCATTCATATCACTCAACGATTAGGAAATCAAGAGTATTTCCTAAATCTTGGTGCATCCATTTGCATTACCATATGTTGATTACAAAATCAAGAGTATTTCTTAATCCCATTGCTTTTATTCGTAACCATAAGAATATCATTCTATTGCATAAAAAGGGAAAAATTTGGGTGTGTTTGGTATTTAAACTATCTTTCACCATGCTGATTTGAAGACACGAGTTCTTCATATCTTCCAGTTAAAGATGTTTAAATAGTGGCAATTGTCATACCCTAAAATTTACCCTGAGTTTTTCACTTGCATCAGCATAGTATAATTGGTCCATTTTGTCATACATTTAATCAGTTTAGAAGCATTCATCGGGGTTTAGATGAAAACTCAAGAGTTCTAGAATTTTATCTAATCTTGATAATATTTATTCATTCATTTTTTTATTGAGAAGTCAAAAGACTTAATTTCTCAATCTCTGTGCATCACCATTTCCATTGCATCATGTTTTAGAGGTCCAAAGGAAGACAATCAAGATTGTCATCTGAATCTTTGTAATTTTAATTATAAGTTGAGAATCGGAAGAAAATAGTCCAAGAGTGATTCATTTGCAGCTAGTTGTCTATTTACAATTCTTCAGTCAGTAATTCAATTCATTTACAAAACATTTTCATTTTATACTTGTCACAACATACATTTTGTTTCGCATAACACTTAAAATGTTGCTCGAAATAATTTTTCGCATCTAGAGACAGACCGGTTGAGTCATTTTTCAACTGTATGTCCAATTAGCGGGTAAAAAATTTAAAGATCAAGCTTGCAGACGTTAGTTTTATTAATTTATGTTTCGCATAGTTTAACTTGGCGTGTTTGTTTTATTTTTCGACTACTTCTTCAGTCGCATTTCAATCACCTTGAGCCTTTTAGCCGGTCATTTTTTATTTCAAAATCTGATTAAAACATGTATGCTTCCGAGAAGTTTATTTCGCGCTGATAATTTTGATGCATTCAGTTTGTTTTTTCGGACATTTTTTGCGCCCAAATTTTATTCATTTTTTATCCGATTATTTTTATTTTTTTAACCAAAATAATCGTTGGAATTAAATAGAATTTTCTCTATTTTTATTTCGATTTTATTTTTGTGTTTTTTATTTTACTTTAAATTATTGGATTTAGTTTTTAGCATCTTTTTTTTAAAGAAAAAATAATATCAAAATATTTCAATTAAGAAAGGACATGTGTCCTATTTTGATTTGAATAAAAACTCAATACACGCAGACCACACAAATGTGTCTACGCGGACACGTCTCTCTCCATACATCTTCTTCATCACATTGTTCACTCATATTTGCTTACAAAGAAAAAAAAACCAGGCGCTCACTCAATATATACAACATCATCCTCTCTTATCACTCTCATTCACAACATAATACACAACACCATAATATCACCTTTTTCTTCTTTTCTGAACCATTACAAACATACATACTAACTTTCCAATGACATCATCACCGTCATCTTCAACCTTCTATTAAAACCCAACTTACTTCTTCATCATGTAACTAAAACTAACCACACTCCATTAACACTCCATCAAATTCAACAACATCAACACCATTTTCAAGCTACCACCATCTTCAACCATATCTACCATTCTCCATCACTCATCATCAACCTACAAATGTTAGCAAATTTCAACACAACAATCACATAATCTTCATAACATTATCTTACTATAAGTCACATTAAAACCATAAGTCGTACCCCGCTAAACCTTACAACATCTCCACAACTCATTACTTCATAACCTCAAGCAATAACAAAAAGAAATACCTACGGACAACAACAAATTTTTTCCAATTGAAAACCATCATCACCATCACAAAAATAGATTCACTATCGTGAAAAACCGCAAGATCCAGACCATACATCGAGCAAAACATACAAACTTATAGAAACAATGCAAATCGTGGAAAGAAGAAAACTCCGGCGAACTTCTAAATCGTTACTGACACTCAAACACTACCCACGACAACTGCACAATGATGCAATAACAACTAGAAGCAGCAATGGATGACCGATGACACCGCCGTCTCCACGACTAACTTTGCATCACTTTGTCTCCACCACCGAACTGCCACTGTTGTCAACGACCACTATCATGTTGGTATTTTGTTGATTTCATTCACTTTTGGTTTGTTTAGAGATTGGATTTTGCTTGCTATGTGAAATGAGAAGATTTTAATTTGTAGTTTTAGTTTGGTTGTTGTTTGTAATAGTCGGTCGCCCGCCCCCTTATTTCCTCTTCATAAGCAGCCGCGCGAGAGGGGGAGAGTACATATGTGGATAGATTTTTGCTCTCTTATGATACATTTACGTTAGATTATATAAGGAAAATAAATGAGTTTTATTTTTGTTCTCATGCCATGTCACGTGTACAAATTTTGTTGGACCCTTTTAAAATTTGAAAAAAAAAATGTTCTCTCTCCCTCCATCTCACCGTCTGCCCCTTCCCTTCTCTCTTTCCATTTTTTTAATATTTTGTTTTATTTAATATTGGTTGTATGGGTTAGAGTTTTATTAGGTGAATGTGGACTTTTTTGTTAGGCTTTTCTCCTTGCACACCTTATTTTGATTTCTCACACCCATTTTCATACTTGTTTTATTTTCTTTATTTTTTTGTTGATTTATTTTATCTCTTTTATTTTATTATATTTTTCTATTATATATTTTCTAGTTTCTTATTTGATTTATCTTTATTCTTTGTTTGCATTTGCAGTTCAATGTGGCGTTATAATTTCGACCGTCATTAGAATTGTCAATAAAACAAAAAAAACCTTAAAACAAGTCTTCTACTACAATAAGTTTAAGACCACTTGATCAACATCAAGTGGATTTTCTCAATAAACATGTCACCGATCGTTCACCAGTTTCATATATAGACTATAGAAATCTTCAAATTCTTTTTTCATGATAAATTGCAACACTTGATCCAACGCCAAGTCGTTGATTCAAAACCTTTTTGTTAATAAAATCGAAAGACAAAGTGAAAATTGATGCACGCCTCTTGAATACATCAGTTTGTCGTCTTAAGATATTTTAATCAAATTAGGATAACAAATGACAATTGGTGCACGCCTTTTGAACATCTTGGATAAACAAGCGCTTGGAGCACACCTATGCTCAAATGTTTACTAAAAATCCATATAAAAATCCCGCCACGTCCAAAAAAAATTTATAATAAACTTATAACACTTGATCTGATGTCAAATTATTGAGGAAAACCTTTTTCGTAATAAAATTGAAAGACAAAGGACTAAGTGATGCACATCTCTTTAGACCCCTTGATAGTCGAGCGTTCGGAGCACCCCAGATTCAAAATGATTATTAGTCTTTCAAAATCAAAAACACGTTACACAAACTTGGAATAAGGGGACAATGGGACCACATCCATACATGCCCCGAGTAAACGCGCGCTTGGTCTACACCTCTGCTCAAATGTTTACTCACCTTTCACAAAGATCAAATCTTTTTTATAAAAGCAACTTAACCAATCAAACTTTTTTCCGCCCTTGTGTGACCCCTAAAAGCCTTTTTCCAGAAAAGAGTATGCTACATCCGTTTCGACACGAAACAAACAAAGACTTCAGCATCCAAGAACGAGCAATAAATAAAGGTTTAACCGCTCAAATGTGATCTAAGCATCACTGTCTAAAAGCAATAAATCCAGTAATTCTCTTTTAGTAGAACTACGTAAACTTGAGTTCTCCATGGTACCTGAATATATGTAGGAGCAGGATTGCAAAATCTTGTCAGACATATTAATGTTCAGAAACACCCCTTTAATAAAAAATATTTTTTTCTTTTCTCTTTCCTCACTCGATAAGCAGAAGATCGCAAACAATATCACACTACCACTCTAATATAAACTAACTAAATGGGTCTCATCGAGTACGATGGATATGAGGGGTGTTAATGTCTTTCCCTTGCATAACCGAGTCTCGAACCCGATTTGGCTGCGATGGTCGTTTCTTTTTGTTTTGTGGATTTTATCGATATTTTCCCTTTCCCTCTTTGGGAATAAATAAAGTTTGGTGGCGACTCTATTTTTTTTATATTTCGAGTGTTCATTGCGCTATAGTATTCTTCGCGCCGCGATAATAACCTAGTTAGATTTGCGATGATTGTTAGCTCTGTTTATTCGCTTTCTTCTATATCTTGCATTTATCTTATGTTTTGCCTTGTTATTATCTTGTATATATTGCTTTGATATGTTCATGCTCCTGATATGGATACCTCGATTGCTTGAAACATTGTGGGAAGGACGCTATACCCGAGCCTGAGGAAAAACATAAGATAGGACGAGGTTGAGTAGTGTGGGCCCTCGAGATGTTTTTCTCGTAAGGGTCGACACAAAAACCTCACTTAGAGTAGATTCTATGGAGGATTTTGTCACCTGACAAGTAATTTGCTATAAGCTTTGATGTTTCACTGGGATTCGTGATTCTAAGGACCTTTCTAGAACATTGAACCATTGGCTAACTAGGAATGATGTTCACGTAGTGCGGGTCCCTGAGATTTTTTCTCGTAAGGGTCAGCACAAGAACCTCACTCAGACTAGATTTCCTTGAAGGAGTTGACGTTTGGCAAGTAATTTGACATAAGTGGCAAACATTCAAGGAAATCCATGACTCTAAGAAACTTGCCTAGAAACCTGATGTCAATGGTCGTGTAGTGCGGGCCCCCGCGATGTTTTTCTCGTAAGGGTTGGTACGAAGACCTCACCCAGAATAGATTCCCTTGAAGGAGTTGACGCCCAACAAGTAATTCTGCGTAAGCGACAAACATTCTTGTGGATCAATGACTCTAGGAACTTTGGTAAGCCTTATGTCATTCCCAGTGAGAACCCTGTGTACCAAGCAATCAACCTTATCCTCCATCTATACCTCTAGGAATTTTTCCATAGGATTACTTTGATTAAAAGGGCTACTAAGAACATCTTTGCTCTTATCATTGATGGCTCTTTTATTTCCATCCAAGAGATCCTTAGCACTCATGTGGTGGACCATTTTAAGAATTTATTTTCTTCTCCGATTGGAAACACTATTGACTCTAACCTCATCAAGGATAAAATCCCTACTCTCATTAATCAGGATATTAATCAAAGGCTCACTGGAATCCTTCTGATCTTGAAATCAAAGAGGCAAATTTTAACCTTAACAAAGATTGTGCTCCTTGTCTTGATGATTTTGGTGCCTTCTTCTTCCAGCACTTTTGTGATATTATTCATTAGGATGTCATTATGGTTGTAAAACAATTCTTTATCTCCTCTTGGATTATGCCTAATTATAACGCTAACACTTTGATTCTCATTCCTAAAGTTCCTAATGCTAATTATATTGTGATATTTAGAACGATTGCTTTAGATAAGTTTAAATTTAAAATCATTTTTAAGGTTAGTGCAGATAGTCTCTCTCCCATTATGCCTTAAATCATATCCAAGGAGAAAAAAAGGTTTGTTTAAGGGAGATGCATTAAAGATTGCAGAGGGGTCACTTCTGAAGCAGTCAACTTGATGCATAAAAAATATTATGATGGCAATTTGGTTATGAAATTGGACATTAAAAAGGCTTTCTACTCTATTAACTCGTTATTTTTTATGTAGGTCCTTAAGCATTTTTTTTAATAATACTTTCATCAATTTGATTTGGATCACCCTCACTTCATCCAAGATATATATCTCTTCCAATGGGAAACTCCATGGTTTTTTAGTGTGGTAGAGGTGTGAGACAAGGTGACCCTTCTCTCTTCTCTTGTTTTGCATAGCTAAAGAGGTTTTTGGAAGAAGTTTAACCAATCTTGTAATCCAAAAGAAATCAAGCTTATCTCGTGTTCTAAAGGGTTGTAAGTCCTCTCTCATTATTTGTTTGCTGATGATGTCATGGTGTTTTGTAGAGGTGATAAAGGCATCATAACTTCCCTCATTAATCTGTTTTAGAGATATCTCATTTCTTCCGGTCAAATGGTGAATCCCCTTAAATTTTATATCTTTGTTGAGTCTACTACTAAGGCTAGGCTTCACTACATTTCCAATCAGTTGGGTTTCAAGATTGACCGACATCTTTAAGGGTAAGCCTAAGGTTATGCATCTTAGACCTCCTAGAAAAAGTTATTTCTAAGTTAGCTAAGTGGAAGGGTTCTCTTCTCAGCTTTGTAGGAAAAATTCAAATGGTTACATCCTCAGTTTCCTCTATGCTGGTGCATAGCTTCACCATCTATTCTTGGCCCATATATTTGATTAAAGAGTTAAAGGAGAATCATTAAGAATTTCATTTGGTCCGGTGATCTGAGAAAGTCAAAGCTTGTTACCGTGGCTTGGTCCAAGGTGTGCAGACCTTTAGATCAAGGTGGTTTAGGCCTCAGATCTATTTCTACTCTCAATGAAGCCTTCAACATGAAAATGGCTTATGAGCTTTTGAATTCTTCTGAAAACTGGGCTCTCTTGTTATAAGATATAATACTTAGAGATAACATTTCAATCAAGTACAACATTGTTTTTTCTATTTGGAGCAACATAAAAAATGAGGTGATTTGTGTTACTTATAACACCAGAACTATTTTGGGTGATGGTTGTAACATTAATTTTTGACTTGATTCTTGGTGTGGTCCTCCCTTTATGAATCTCATTCAGGATCAGGAGGATATCAACACTCACACTATGGCTTTTGATTTCTTACATAATGGTTCTTGGAAATTTCCTTATCATATTACTAACAATGATTCCTAATTTGTATTTATTTGCAGATCATGTCACTATCCCTTTAGTTAGCATAATTGACAGTAAAGTCTGGATTCACACTAGTTCTAGAGATCTGAATCTTAAAGACGCTTAAAACTTCAAATATGATAGTTCTCCTTCTCTCTCTTGATCTAAGTGTATTTGGGATCCTGATATCCCTCCTTCCAAATCTTTCATAGTTTGAAGGCTTTTTCACAATCGATTGCCTATAGATGACGATCTCCAGTTGCATAGTTGTCACTTACCTTCGAAGTGTAGTCTGTGCAAGTCTCATCAGGAATCCTCAGACCATCTTTTCTTTTATTGTCCTTTTTCTTTGCATATCTGACACTGGTTTTTTAATATGATCAAGATCCCTCTTGTGTCTAACATTGTTAATATTATGGAAATTTGTCACAGAAGGTGGAGTCCTCATTATAGAACAACATACAAGCTTCCATAGTCCACATTATCAATAACATATGGATGACCCGTAATCATGTCAGATTCCACAATGGAACCACTCATTGGAAGATGGCTCTTAGCCACACTCTCATCGGGGCGGCCTTCATAGAAAATATTACTATACAAATAGCTAGCTCCTCAATCCATGAGTTTAATATCATTAAGACCTTTCAAGTTAAGTTGCATCCGCCAAAGGCTTCGAGAATCATTGAAGTTATTTAGAGGCATCGACTGATGGTTGGTTAAAGTGTAACGCGGACGGCTCCTTCTTCACATATTTGGCTTCTTGTAGAGGTTTGTTCCGAAATTCTTTAGGTGACTTTGTTTTTGGGTTCACTGATAAGTTTGATTGTTCTTCCTCTATTTATGTTGAATTTTTTGGGGAATAAAAGCCATTAATTTTGATTCTAATATCTGTTGAAATAGTATTTGTCTTGAAATCGATTCTTCTTTTATTGTGTTGGCTATTTAGGACCTAAGGTGGTCTCTTGGAACATTAGGACCGTTTGGCTTAACTATTTAGTCAAAATTATGCTCTTAAGATTCCATACTTCTCATATCTTTAGCAAATGGAACCAATATGCGGATTTGTTAGCATCTTTGACTATCAATTTCTCTTTTCTGCTGACTTGGATCAAGTCTCTGGGGGCCCTTATTCCTTTGCTTGTACACAAAAAGTTGAGACGTTCGAATTATCGTTTTGTTAATCTCTAAGAAAGTTTTAGTCTAATCCCCCTTTTTTTTTCCTTTCTAATATATTAGTTTTTATTGAAATTATCTTAATATAAATTAATTTTTTAATAAATTAAAAATATATTAACAAAAAGGAAGGATACACAAAGGATAAATAAAGGCTGACAAATTGATTCCACCAAGTATGATTCCACCAAATTGATTAAAAATTGATTCTTCTACAAATTTGTCAACTTTATGATCACACTTCAACAAATTGATTCCACCAAGTATGATCATAAAGTTGATGAAACTAATTTTGAAAAGACACTTGTCCATCTGTTTTGAAGTTGTCATTGAACAATGTGATGATTCTTGAAGGCTAGGGTGACTAGTTTTGAGGGGAGTATGACTTTGTGACTTTGGTGTATTCAAGAAATGATTTCATGACTAAAATAAATTATCTATCGAGAAAAAATGATTGATTTAGAGTGAGATAGAGTGAAAGTTATTACCAAAGTTATTAATAGTTAAAGTCACCCAATCTTCTCCCACTTTTGAGTCACTTTCTAGATGCTGAGCAAAACAACCAATGCTCTTTCTTTAAGTCAGTTCGCACAAGTAAAGATGCCATTCCATGTTACATTTTAAAGAAGGGAAGCTGCCATAGCACTTCTAGGATTCTTAGGGCTTTGGGATGACCTGTGGTGACTGAAAAGGCTTTCAAAATTAAGAATATGTCATGGAGGGACCTGTTGCAAGATGAGTTGGTTGCCTGTCAAAGAGACACATGCAGTGATTCAGGCAGTGCTAAATGGACTTCACTGGACTAAGGTCAAGGCTTAGCTGAAGAATATATTGCAACCAAATTCATTAGTTCCAAGCCAAAGGGCATTGATGGTTGCACAAGCTATACTGTACTCTAATAAAAGTCTTTTATTAAGATTGTTGTACAAAATAGTAATTTAATAATTAAATATAATAATTTGACAAAATTATTTAATTATTATATAATATGATGTAATAGTTTAAATAATGTAGATAATATTTATCAAGAGTAAAATTACTAAAAACTTATTCCAGCAAACCAAATACATAGAAAATATATAAATTAGATATATGGAAACATTTATAAAATAGTAAAGGATCTTATTTATTCTACATTTAGACAAAACATTTTTATAGGTAAAAAAAGAGACAAAATAACACATTAGCTCCTCCACATAGAGGATACTATTAAAAAGCATGGCATTTTTCAAGTTTAATCCTATCACTGAATTTGAACATCAATAACCTTGCGTTCAATTTTAGTCTTAGGAATAGTAATATAAAGCACACCATCTTTCAACTCAGCTTTAACCTTCTCTTTCTCACAGTTATCAGGAAGCTTGAGACGAGTATCATAACAACTATAACTCTTTCTTGACCAACTATCTTCTCCACCATTTTCCTCTCTATGATCACTTTTTATGACAAGAACATCATCTTCAACTGACACTTTAACGTCTTCCTTAGAAACACCAGGCATATCAAAACGCATTCTGATTTCATGTTCTTCATCTTTGATGTCCCAAGGGACACGAATCTCACCTCCTCCAATGTTTCTTCCAGGAATTGTGATTGCATCTTCGAAAATTCTGTCCATTGTGTCCAGCATCTGACGCATGCTTCTCATAGGTGACCATGGGTCCAATAAACCAAATGGTGAAATATCGATGGAACTTCTGCGAGGCTTTCTTTCTACAGCAGTTCCTTGATCGTCTTTGTTAACACGATGAACTTCCACGGAGTTATCTTTGTTATCACCATCACCACCAGCCTGAGCTCTCACATTTCTCAGTCCTAGCCTCGGCAATTGCCTCTTTAATGGAAATGTGGTCATGCAAGGTGGTGTATTTTTGAGAGAGTTGCATGGTTTTTGGGACAGAATAGGTGAAGCAATTGTTGACAATGACAGTGCCTGAGCCATGGTTGTTATGGAAAATATGAAATGAGAGACAAGAATTGCAGTTGTTGATAAGAGTGAGAAGTGAGAGCTGTGAATATATAAAGTGAGTGTGAAAGGTGGAGAAGGTTTTAGAGAGTTTGAGAATAATTGAGAGAGTTCTGTTCTGGAGCCATATGGTTATATATTTTTGTTTTTATGTGTCACTCTCATAGTTTCGGGAACCATCTTCAAAAGTTATTTCACATCATTACTATTGAAGAAGGAGATGACTTGATTTTGCAACTTGTTAGCTTGAAAAGGGAAAAAAAATAGAGAATAATTTGTTTTTAACCAAATTAGGCAGATAGTAGTCCATCCGCAGATGTATTTAATATAATATAAATTACATTTAAATATATTATATATAAATTTAAAATAAATTATTCAATTTGATAATAATAAGAATAAATTTAACTGTATTAAATAATTATACAAAAATTTAAAAAAAGATCCATAAAATGAATAAAAATTAATATTTAAAAATAATAATTTCTTTTACATTAAATAAACATAATTGTTAATTATAATAAAATAGATATTTGACTAATAATGACCTGTGAGAAAAAGAAATTTTTTAACATTTAAAAATAAAAATTTAAAAATTTAAATAAAGGAAATTGTTAATTAAAAAAATAAATATTTCACTGAGAGTGATTTGTAAGAAAAAGAAAATTTTTGACATTTAAAAATAAAAATTTTGTGTTTCAAATAAAAGCAATTGTTATTTAAACTAAAATATATATTTTGTCGATAGTGACCCGTAAAAAAAAAGAAATTTGACATTTAAAAATAAGAATTTTGTGTTTGAAATAAAGACAATTGTTAACTAAAATAAAATATGTATTTTGTTTATAGTGCCATGTGAAAAAAAGAGAAATTTTGATATTTGAAAATAAGAATTTTGTGTCTCAATAAAGGAAATTATTAATTAAAATAAAATAGGTATTTTGTTGACAGTGATACGCGAGAAAAAGAGAAAATTTAACATTTGAAAATAAAAAGAGATTAATTGAAATACACTGTCAGTGTAAAAGGGTTTTACACCATCACTTAATTATAGACGTTGGATATTAAAAGAAATTTGACTTTTATTTTAAAAATCTATAAAGTCATACAAACGGGTGATGGTGATGAACCGACGGTGTAAAACTTTTTACATTGACAGTGTATAGTAATTAATCTCAAATAAGAATTTTATGTCTCAAATAAAGAAAATTATTAATTAAAAAATATATATATTTTTGCTGATAGTGACCCGCGAAAAAAAGAGAAATTTTAACATTTGAAAATAAGAATTTTGTGTCTCAAATAAAGACAATTGTTAATTAAAATAAAATTGGTATTTTGTTGATGGTACCGGTGAGAAAAAGAGAAATTTTAACATTTGAAAATAAGAATTTTGAATCTCAAATAACGAAAATTATTTATTAAAATAAAATAGGTATTTTTCTGATAGGGATATGTAAGATGGAAAGTTAGTTGTGTATATAACTATCGAGTATTTATCCAATCTTAAAAAATAAATTTTTAATTTTAATAAAATTTAAAAATAAATTAATTAGTATTTTTAATAATAAATAAATAAATAGAATTGATTAAATATATTATAAAAACAAAATTAAATGTCAACATGCATCATTTATACACCAATAAATATTTAATATGATAATCATATATTATAATTATACATTTTAATATATTAAAAATAATTGTGAGAAGATAAAATAATTAAATAAAAAGAGAAAGAAATATAAAAGAAAAAAGAATTTGATTTGAAAGAAGAATGAGATGGTGATTGGTGAGTGAAAGAGCGGGAAGTGAAGGAAAAAATGAAAGTTGAAAGAGTGTCAAATATGAATTTGACACTTGGTAGCATTTTCTTGAAGTAGAGTGAATTAATCGAGAGATTAATTTTTTACTATTTTGACATTTTACAAGTGTAATTTTTTTTAAGTGAAGGACATTATTGGTAGTTTACATGTATATTTTATTAATAGATATATAATTGATGAATAAATAAATTAAGAGATGTTTGTATTTTTATTTGTATTTTCGATTACATAATAAAATTGTTAGAACAATTACGATTTCAAGAAGAATGATGATGAAGAAGAAGAAGTGAGAGAGAGAAACTATATATGAAAGAGAATTGATTGAAATAAAATTATAATTCTAAAAAACTTACTTGCGTTTACAATGTCACCTCTTTATATAGGTAACTCAAAACATACAAGCTTACGAGTTGCAGCATTCAACTCAGTCAAATGCATGCTTACCCAATCTGGAAACTACAAGTTATTTTTGAATCTGTCGAATACAACTAACTTCTACTAGATTCACTACTTTGAATAGGTCGAATATGTCAAATATAGTCTTGTCTACAAAATAATGAATTACATATTCTAACACACCACTTAATTCATGTATCTGAGATTTCTCATCCCAATGTTTCTCTTTAACTTATTGAACTTGACTTTCTTCAGAGGTTTGGTGAGTATATCTTATAGTTGTCACTTTGTCTTACAACGCTCAAGGTCAATCTTCCCTTTATTTACTATATCCCTAAGGAAATGACACGTCCCCTTTATGTGCTTACTTTGACCATGACACATAAGATGATTTTTCAAGTCGATCGCTCACTTGTTATCGACAAACAAATTCATTTTCTTAGGTTTCATGATCTTGAGCTCTTCGAGTATCATCTCTATCATTACTGCTTGACACGCTGCATATGATGCAACCACGTATTCAACTTCACAATATGACAAAGCCATAATGCTTTGTTTTCTTAAGCTCCAAGAGATTATAGCGCCTTCAATCATGAATATGCACCCCGTAATACTCTTCTTCTCATCTTGATCTCCACTAAAATCTGATGCAGCCGCAAGTGCACGATTGTGCAAAGTTGTAAAAGATATTGAATCGTATAGACCAATGGCTTAATTGCCGATTTCCGTCCTATTAGTGTATATCTAGAGAAAACAAAATTATGGATTTTAGTTTTAATACCCGAGCGCATCGCACGCTGGAAATAAAATAGAGTCGACACTGGATTTTATTTATTTTAAGAGAAAGAGAAAATATCAATAAAGTCTAAATGGAAGATAAAAGGGTACGAAAGTCGGTTATGCAAGGGGAACGTATTAGCATCTCTCACATTTGTTCTACTCAACGGGAACCATTTTGATTGTTTTACGCTGATGGGTGTTATTATCTAAATGTTTCTAGCTATTGGTTTTAATTAAGGGAAAATAAGTTTTTAATTAATGTGCTCGCCAAGATTTGAAAATCATGTGCCTACATATTACCATAGTGCAATGATAAAATAAGAGCTTCGTAGTTGATGTGGTAGAAAATAAGTATTTGTTGGTTGATTTTAGGAAACGGTGTTATAATCGTATCCTAGAAGTATTTTGACATTAGTTGTTTGATCCTGGTCCTAATGCTCTAAGTTGTTACTCTGAATGCTAAGGAATGGATTATAACAGTTCTTTTACGAAAAGAAATTGTTGGTTGGCTTGAACGAAGGACAAAGAATTGTAAAGGTGGTGTTTTAACCAAAAATCGAAAATTGTAAAAGTTTGCCTAAATTGGAGACTAACATGGAAAACGGGAAGAAAAACAAAAGTTTTCCTAAATTAGGGGATTGACAAGGCAAAGGGGAAAAATAATAAGAGTTTGCCTAAACCAGAGGATTAACAAGGCATATGGGAAAATGAATAAGAGTTTTCCTAAACCAGGGGATTAACAAGGCATATGGGAAAATGAATAAGAGTTTACCTAAACCAGTGTCAAAACCAAGATGAGTTGTATTGGAACCAAGCAAGAATGATTAAGGAATGTTTTTGATATTGGTTGTGATTGATTTTAGTCGGAAGACGAATATTCAGACAATGAGCTCTACAACAATGTCTAAATCATTCGGAGAGAGAGAATCTACACCCTCCTACTTTTTCTTTAATTATGAAATTGCCTTTATTTGAATTATACTAAAGTCTATAAATGGAGGTGAATACTTTGAACGACTGGGTCTTGCATCCCGTATCCAAAGATATTCAGAATGAGGATATAAATACACACTCTCATTCTTCTCCATTTCTTAAGGCTCATGACGCATAATTCACATAGTATTGTTTAAGTATGTTTGGTTTATTAAAACAAAGAAACTTTTAGTTTTACATGAACAAATAAAAAGACATGAATGATTAAAAGAATTAGGGTACCAAAAATTGAGAATAAAGCCTAATATTTCAATGCAAATATTTATCTATTTCTAGGGTTTTGATCATATAACTAATTAATCAAAAGGATTAACTAAATAATGTCTTAAAGTCATTAATTAAATTAATTGACCAAATAGATTTTGATTAATTAATTAAATCAAGATAACGAGGGATCATGCAAGTTTATAAGTCAAGCTATACCAATAAGATTCAAGCAAGCATTTCAAGAAGTAAACTCAATCATGATATCAAGGGAAGAAGATCAAGTTTAAAGATAAAACTCCAACTTCTAATTATTCTCAATCTAATCCTAAAATTTGTTAAGACTAAACTTAATCACCATTAGAAATGATTTTGATTTTAAAAAGAAAGATTAAAAAAGATTTTTAAAATATAAAAAATAATTCCTAAGAAATAAAATAAATAAAAAAGTCTCTGCTATGGGTGCAGAGTTGGAATCTAGGTGTGTAGAAGCTATTGGGGCGCTGGGCCCAAACTATTGGTTATTGTTTGTTTCAGAATTATGGGTGTATCAAGTGAGGAAAAGATGCACGCAAGAAAAGGCCTTTGGGCCTGGATTAAGCCCATGAAAGGAAGTCGGAATGTGGGGAAAAGGAAAGAATTCCCTTATTCAACGCCATTCAACTGAGTCATTTCCTTTCCTCCTCCTCCTCCTTCTCTCTCTCTCTCTCTCTCTCTCTCTCTCTCTCTCTCTCTCTCTCTCTCTCAATGCTTGCTCATCTGAAATCGTCGTTGCCGCGCCATAAAAGCGGTGGCATGGCCTAAAATGCTTCCAAACCACCACCAAAATGTCCTTTTCCTCACGCTCTACCCTCGTCCCTGCTTTAATCAAAACCTAACTTATCCACCGTCCCAAATTTTGATCCTAAAAGTAAACCCTAAGAAAATTTTAAACGCAAATTAAATAGTCATGAAGCCTAGTATCAAGACATTCGCTTAGGGATTTCATTCAGCACATCATTCACAACAACATGGTAACCAAGATTTGAAAGAAAGATGACTGATCGAGGAGTTTAAGAGCCTACCAACAGAGCTAAGGTTTTCTTAGGTAGCCGTTGCAAAGCTGGAAGATGATGATCAAGAAATCCAGATAGGAGACTTCAGATGCTCAGGTATGATTCTTGACTCTCAATGTACGAATTCCCATTCTACCTCTTCTTCTTCTTTTTATTTTTTTGGTATGGATTATGGTTATTGTTGTTTATGTATAACAAGATATCAATATAGATATTAGGTTAGAATCATGAATATCTAGTGGTGAGTGAGGACATATATTGGTATGTGTAGGCTTAACTAGATTACTAAGAGCTTCAGGTGTTAAAGCTCTTGCAATTTAGGGATTTGAGAGCTTTGGTGAGGGTGAGTTGAGATTAAGGAATGAATTTGAGAGAGTGACAATAGGGTGAATGATTCCTTTTTGGGTGAATAAATTAGCTAGGGTTTATATAGATGGGTGTCTGAGGGAAATTCAGTTATGGATCATGAATTTAGGGCCCTTGGATAACAATCCTCGTGAGGTTAGTTATGAAGGGTGGAGTTTGAATTATATATCAGTTAGAGTTTGTGTTTTATATGATATGTAGATTTAAAAGTTTGTGGTAGTTCAATTTGGTTTTGTGTTAGTTTAGCTTGAAGTTTGGAGGCTTTTAGGGTTTTAACTGATTTGGAGGAAAAAATGCATAACAAACTCGGGAAAATGGTTAGGGAAATGAGGCAGTTGGTTAAAAGTTAGTTTGAGTTTGTTTAGAAGTTAGTTAAATGATTTATATATGATACATGGTTTGAATTACTGTGATAATGTATGATTGAACTATGTTTACTATGAGTTGAAAAATTGTGTTATACTTGTCTTAAATCTTATGTGTGTGGGTGATTTTATGATGTTATATGTTGAATTTGATGAAAGTGTGATGTCATGGTTGTTATATATGTATGTTGTATGTGCATATGTGTTTGACTTATGTCTACTATGAGTTGAAATGATGATTCAATTATGCTATGATTATGTTGAATATGGATTGAATCATGTGGACATAATCTGGATCTAGTTTGAATGTTAAATTTGGAACTTGATATACGTTTGGATGATTGATGTGGTCTGGTGACTGTCTTGGATTGCTTAGCACAATGAATGCATTGACTTACAGTGCTCTTGATTTTCTGACTTGGATCCTTTGTATTTGGATGACATGAACTTATACCTCAGCTCATGAGCTTCATGGCTATGTATGTGTTGCAGCTTGCATTTGTGCTTATGATTGAAATGACTTTGCTCTTGTACTATGCAGTGGCATTGTATTGTTTAGAAGCTGTTAATGAATGATGCATATCATTTGGATGTTCACTTAATATATGTACTAAGCATGGTGTTATGATTTTTCTTAAAAGCTTTTGGAACTGTTATGGAAAGCATGGATGCATTTCATAGAACTATGTTGTATTAACTTGCATTGCATTGCTTAGATGTATTTTATGTGTGCGTTGCATTGATTGTTGAACTCGTACCATGCTTTGATGTATGTTTGGGTTTGGTTGTGATGTAGAGCATGTTAAGTGTGTAACTGAATCAGCTATAGCTAAACTGCCGTCAAAGGTTTGTTTAGTGTAGTGAAGTTAAGCTGGTTTAAGATAGGTTTGTATATAGGTTAATTCTATTGATGAATGGTTAGATGGTTTAGACTGTATTTAGCATGAACATGGCTTGTTTTGGATATGTAGGTTTGATGGTTTTGAAATGTTTTGGATCTTTCATGGAAAATATATGGTGTATGTATGTGAATTGAGTTACATGTTTAAACTTTATATATGAAGTGATGTTGAACTGATGTAGGTGGTCTTTTTGCAGGTTGGTAACATGGCATAGACATGGTGATACAAGTTTGGACATGTTTGGCATGGCATGGTTATCTTGGACATGAACTTGGTTACACTTTAATCCATTTGGTCATAAATATGGTGAATACTTGAAGGCTTGGATAAAAATAGGTCTAGTGAGGATTGTTTAGAAGTCAGAGTCTGTCAAAGGTCAATGGTCAACTGTTTACCAAAAGTTAACTATACTAAAAAATGTGATTTTTTAATTTTGAATGCAATGGCTTGGCAACTTGTACTTGAAGTTAACTTGTGATTGAATTTTGTAATGACTTGTATGGAAAACTTATTTTTCAAGTAATGGACAAGATTTCCCTCCATTTTTGCAATTTGAATTTTGAATCTAAAATCCTCTTTCAATCATGTAAGAATCAAAAGCCAATTGAAATCATAATGTATTCAAGGGAAAGTAGTAATGGTCAAATCAACATGACTTGGTCAACAAAAAGTCAACCTTTAATGGTTGACTTTGTTGACCAAAAGTCAACTCTTGTGTGAATGTCTTCAATTTCTTCTTTTCCAAATAATAATCCCAAAATGACTTCATCCATACAACAAAAACCTAGTAATAACATCCACTTAGAGTTCACAACATTTTATTCTAGTAGGTAACAATAAGAGCCCTAATCATAGTCATCTGATTAAATCATTAATATCCCAAACGCTGAGACAATCCAGTTAAAATCATGAACCTTTTGAACCAATGATGTTACCTTCTGTAAATGAATGATGAAATGAATGGTTGTATGCATATGGATGAATGCTCTTGACTAAAAATGAGTGATTGGGGTAAATGTATGTAGATGAAACCAAGAGGCTATTAGCCAGATTAATTGAATGAAAGGGTACGATAAATTTTGGGGTATGAAAACTTTCCCTATTTTACTATATTGAATCAGATGATATGATTGAATGTAGTTAAATATAGAAGACCCCATATTTTTCCCTTTGTAAATGATATGAAGTGTAATGCAACGAGACTAGATGTATTTATTTGCTGGAGATATGGAATGGAAGGTAGACTTTATGGGCATTATTTGCCGAGGATTGATTGAAATACTTTGTTAGGGAATAGATCAGTCGTGAAAGAGATGCATGTGGTCATATTTTGACTTATGTTATACTTTATGCATGCAATGCTTATGTTTGAATATATAATGCACGCGATTATGCATGTTATGTAGCAATGTAGTCTATTTTTGTGAAGGAAATGATTGGTACCAAAAAGAATCAGACTCTAGTTCTGTATTTTTTGTATGGTGGTGAGCTTTGATTCTCCGACATCCGATAGCTGGACGAAAGAACTTGTAGTGAATGAGAGAAACTCAGGTTACCACAACTGCTGGAGATTTCATTTTAATTCTTTCTAAGATAGAATAGTTTATGATCGGATCGGACGTCCGTCGAGATGCTCTCATGTATTAAGCATACATTGTAGACTACTGATCTTCCTTTAGATTTTTTCAAGTAATCAAGGCAACACAAAAGTTTTTTTTCTTTTGGAGATTTTTATTATTCTCAATGTTTTGCAGTATTATTTATCAATAATAATCAATATTTCGCATATAAAATATAGAAAAAAGGAAAATTGAAGGAAAACGAAGATAATTTTATTGGATGTAGAAAGTTTGTACATAAGATGTGAGTATAAAGATGCTAAATCCTAAAAGAGGAAATTACAAGAAAAAAATTTAAAAATAAGGTCAATGGCAATGAGAAATATATACGAATTTCCATTGATTACAACGCATGTTAATATCCACTATAAGATCTGAATCCCGATACTTTGCTTTAGAAGATGATGACTGGACTGATCCATGTCATCTAAAGTCTAGTTGTGATGAAGTAGGCTCAAATGTTGTAGATCAAATGCCTTTATCCCTAACTTTTACATGGACATATTTTATTTATTTTATCTAGCGGGATACCTATTTTTGCCTAAATCTCCTTTTCTAGTTTTCGACTTAGCGGACTTATTATCATCATTTTTATTCTATCCCTAATTTTTTCCTAGACATTTCATTTTTTGGTCCGTCGGGATAATCATTTTTGCCTAGGTTGTCCTTTCATATGTCAACCTAGTGGGTAATTTATTCATCATTTTTTTAGGCATTATATTTTTTAACTGCATCGGAGTTCACTGGAAGTGGAAACTCCTCCCCATTCATGATAGTGAGGATCACGACTTGTCCTGAGAAGGCCTTCTTTACGAAAAATGGACCTTCATAGTTAGGAGTCCACTTGCTTTGTGGATTCAAATGCATTGGCAGTATTTCTTGAGCACCAGGTCACCTTCTTGAAATTCGTGAGGGTAGATCTTTTTATCAAAAGCGTTCTTGAGTCGTCTCTAGTATAACTCACCATGTCAGAGAGCAGTCAAGCGATTTTCTTCTATGAGATTCAGTTGATCAAACCTGGTCTGGATCCATTTTGCTTCATCAAGCTTGGCTTCCATGATGACTCTCACTGAAGGAACTTCAACCTCGATTGGAAGGACAACTTCCATGCCATATACAAGTGAGAATGGATTTTCCCCAGTAGATGTGCATACCGAAGTTTTGTAGCCATGTAGAGCAAAGGGAAAAATCCCATGCCAATCTTTGTAGTTTTTGACCATTTTCTAGACAATCTTTTTTATGTTCTTATTTGATGCTTCCACGATGCCATTCATCTTGGGAAGAGTTGTGGTGTTAAATTTTTAAGCTCTCACACTGATCTTTCATCATTTTATTATTCAGGTTATTGGCATTGTCAATAATAATTTTGCTAGGAACTCCGTAACGACAAATTATTTCCTTTTTGATAAACTGCGTAACCACTTGTCAAGTGACATTGGTGTATGAAGCAGCTTCCACTCATTTAGTGAAGTAATCGATAACGACTAAAATGAAGCGATGATCATTCAGAGATTTTGGTTCAATCATTCTAATCATATTGATTCCCCACATCGAGAAGGGCCATGATGATGTCAATACGTTTAAAGGATTTGGTGGCACATGAATCTTGTCAACATAGATTTGGAATTTGTGGCACCTTTTAACGTAGTTGGAACAGTCTGACTCCATAGTCGTTTAGTAATAGCCAACTCAAAGGATTTTCTTGGCCATAGCATGTCCATTGGCGTGGATTCCTTCAGAACCCTCATGGATTGCTTTTATGTCATGTCAGTTTCATGTCTATCCACGCATCTGAGAAAGACCATGTTATAGTTTTTTTTGTAAAGTACATCTCCGTTGAGGAAAAATTTGGAAGCAAGTATTTGCAAAGTTTTCTGGTCACCATTGGATTCTTCTGATGGATACTCTTGTTTTTTAAGGAAGCACTTGATGTCATGGTACCAAGGTTTTCCATCAGATTCATCTTCGATTGTAAAACAAATTGTTGGTTCATCTCTAAGATCCATATTTATTATTAGTGCTTCATTAGGGTAGTTTACTTTAGGTAGCTAAAGTGTCTTCCACTTGACTCTCTTCTTTGGGAATGCAATGAAAGGTAATTTCTTCAAAATTCTTCATCAATTCTAAGACATGATCATGATAAGGAATCAAATTTGGGTGATGAGTTACCCATTCTCCTTTTACTTGACAGATAACAAGCGTTGAGTCTCTGTACACCTCCAGAGTTTTGATCCTTAGGTCGATAGTAGCTTCGAGACCTATGACATAAGCTTCATATCCAACCACATTATTTGTACAGTCGAAGTATAATCTCACAGCGAAAGGAATATAATCATTATTTGGAGGGATCAAGATGACCCTAATTCCATGCCCATAGAATTTGAGGCACCATCAAATGTGAGCTTCCATCGAGCCCCTAGTTCAGGTCCTTCATCTGGACCGGGAATTTCATAGTCTTTTACAAGCATTACATCCTCATTAGGGAAGTTAAACAAAATTGGTTGCTATTCTTCCAAAGTTTAGTGAGCAAGATGATATGCTAACACGCTTCCTTTGATTTCCTTTTGGGTAACATACTGGATATCATATTCAATCAATAGAATTTTCCAACGAGCTATTCTTCCAATGACAACAGGTTTTTCGAATATATACTTAATTGGATCCATCTTGGATATCAATAAAGTAGTATGACAGACCACGTACTGCCTTAAGCGTCGAGCATCCCATGTCAGAGCGCAGTAAATCTTCTCCAAAAGTGAGTATTTGGTCTCAAAATTAGTGAATTTCTTACTCAGATAATAGATGGCATGCTCTTTTTTTCCTGTTTCGTCGTGCTGACCAAGTATACAACCTATTGATTCACATAGCACTGCGAGATGCATTATCAGTGGTCTACCTAGAACTCGTGGGATTAGGATCGGTGGTTCTTGCAAGTATTTTTTATTTTATTTTATCGAATGCCCCTTAGCAATCGTCATTCCACTCAATTTTTTTATTTTTTCTCAAAAATTTGAATATAGGTTCGCATGAAGCTGTTAGATGAGAAATGAACCTTGAGATGTAATTTAGTCTACCCAAAAAGCCTCGAACTTCCTTTTTTGTTCTAGGAGATGGCATATCCTGAATAGCTCAAACTTTGTCAAGGTCAACTTCAATGCTTCATTGACTGACAATGAATCCCAGTAGTTTACCAGACCTAACCCCAAAGGTGCACTTTGCAGGGTTCAATCATAGCTTGTATTTCCTAAGTCTAACAATCAATTTTCTCAGATGGTTAATATGTTCGTCTTCAGTTCTGGACTTAGGAATCATGTTGTCTATGTAAAACTCTATCTCTTTATATATCATGTCGTGAAAGAGGGTTGCCATGATCCTTTGATAGGTTGCCCCTGCATTTTTCAAACCGAAAGGCATGACTTTGTAGCAGAACACCCCCCCCCCCCACACACACACACAGGGTGATAAAAGGTAGTTTTTTTTCCATATCATCAAGAGACATATTTATCTGATTGTACCCAGAGAAACCCTCCATGAACAAAAAGATATAGAATTGAGAGGTGTTGTCAACTAAGACATAAATATGAGGCAAATGAAAATCATCCTTCGGGCTTGCATTGTTTAAGTCTCTATAGTCCACACACATTCTGACCTTACCAACCTTTTTCAAAATTGGTATTATGTTTGTAGCCCAATGATGATGCTCAAATATTGCTAAGAAGACATCATCAAATTGTTTCTTAACCTTTTCTCTGATCTTGAGTGCCATGTTTGGTCTTGTCCTTCTAATCTTTTGCTTTATAGGCATACATTCAGGTTTGAGTGGTAAGTGATGCTTAACAAAGTTAGTGTCTAAACTAGGCATATATTGATACGACTAGGCGAAGACATCCACATACTCTTGTAGTAACTTGACCCACTCTGTATGCACATGTTTCTCTAGAGATGCCCCGATCTTTACCTCCTTTTTTACTTCTTTAGTCCCCAGATTAATGACATCTACTGGCTCTTAATGCAGATGAATATCTTTTTGTTCTTGCTCAAGGAGCCTAACTAGTTCAGTTGGCAGTTCACAATCTTCCTCATTGTTGTCTTCGACGTGGTTAGTTGGGAGCCCAGAGTTACAGGGGATTATAGTTGTGTTGTTATCAATGAATTCATTATTTCTGCATGTTTATGGGATTTTTAGAAGTATGCTTGTGAAAAAGTAAAGAAAAAGAAGCTTTTTCCATTTATTTGTGAAAAAAATTAAGGAAAGAAAAGGAATGCGATTTTGAATGCAAAATACTTTTATTGATTGAAATATAATTCTTTTAAACATATGGAGGCCCTTTACAAAGCTATCATCTTGCCTCGGGCGGGGACAAAGGATTTAGAAAATGCAAATGCATTACTTTCATATTGAAAAGACCGCAGGAACCATGGAAGTCGTCTAGTTATTCAACGTGAAGCCAGATGGACATCGACGTATGAAGCTTGGAATTTCTTCGCTTGCATCTCCCATGGACTTGGCCCCAACCAGCAGAGTTACCTTTTTCAGGGGTCTCTTTAGAACTCTTTAGTGAAGACATGATCAATTTTGGTGCCTTGTCAAGATTAGACGTAGTATTGACATTATCAAATTCTAGGCAGTGAAAGGGGACTTCTATTATGCCCTCGTCAATTTTGACGTATCGAAATGACGAAAACTCACTTATAAGAATGTCATCTCCACCGGAGATAATAACAAGCTTGTCTTCCACCATGAATTTCAGCTTCTGATGTAGCGTAGAAGCTACTTCCCTGGCAACATGAATCCATGGTCTCCCAAGTAAACAGCTGTAAGCAGGGTTAATGTCTATCACTTGGAACATAATGGTAAACATATTGGGGTCCAACCCAAATTGGTAAATCGATCTCACTAATCACTTGTCTTTTGGAACCATCAAAAGCTCTTACAATTAATGCACTAGCTCTTATTTCTGCTCCTTCAACTAATAGTTAATTCAATGTGTTCTTTGGTATTATGTTGAGAGAGGAACCTGTATCTACAAGAAATATGGATAGGAGAGTGTCCATGCAGGTAGCAGATCTATGCAACGCCTTATTGTGGGAAGATCCTCCACTTGGTAATTCAGCATCATTGAATCCTAGGTAACTGATGGTTGTAATATTTGCAACCACTTCGTCGAACTAGTCAATAATGATATCTTGCATTACATGGGCAACATTAAGTACCTTCATCAAAGATGCTCGATGAGCCTCTGAGCTCAAGAGTAGTGATAGGATCGAGATCTTAGATGGCGTCTGACCTAATTGGTCCATAATCTTGAAGTCTCTCTTCCAAATTAGCCTAAGGAATTACTGGCTTTCATCGGGAAAGATATTCTCTTTATGAGGTTCTGGATATGCCTCAACGTCCACTACTCTTTTTCCCTTGGAAGGAGTAGCTTTTGTTGGCTTGTTCATAACATCCTTCACCTTGGGTGGATCAACTGGTGTAACCTTCTTATGAGGAATATATGTTAGTACCCCCTCCTCCTAAGGAGAGGCTACTTGTATATTTTTCTCCATGGGGAGAGCTGTTGCTGGTGCATCTGCTTTCGTTGTGAATTTTGGGCCGAATAGACGAGCACTCCGGGTCATTCCCCCAGTTTCTACTATGTTGATGATTTATGACTCAGAGATTTCAATGGGATTTCCTCCCACATAAGCAGTAGTTTCTTACTTCCAAGGCACAACCTTGGTACTCTTGAAGGGGAAAGGCCCTAGAACGCATATATTTATAGGTCGCAATAGTTTCTTCACGGGCATCTGTATCTGTTTCCATTTGTAAACAATATATTGGCTCAATAGTATACACATATTCATTGACATTTGTTTTGGTGAACTGGATTATACCCTAGTTCATCAAACTTTGTACACGGTCCTTCAGTTCACTAAACTGGCCTGGTTCCATTTGGAAGATGCCACAATCATTATGCAAATCTTGCAAGAAACCATGGTCTTGTAGTCTCTTATTAATGATTGACATTGGAGTCTTGGCCCTGACGATTGCTTTGGTTATTTATGTACATCCTACCTCATCAATTGCATTAATCGCTGACCCATCGTGGCCAGGTAAAATATTTCTCTTTACATTCGGTTGTTCTTCGATAAAGGTCAGTAACTTTTGACCAAGAAGCTCCTGAAATTTAATCTTGAAAACATATAAATCTTATATAGAATGCCCTATATCATGCATGGTAGGCGCATGAGGCATTGGGGTCATGCTTAGGATGATAGGAAAAAGTAGCAAGCTTTATCTCTCTAGGCACAATTGCCCTAATATGAACAAGATAAGGCAGCAAATGGGTACAAGACACTAGGATTTTATCGAAGCGAGGACGTCTCCTCTCCTGATTGTTGTTCCATTGTCTATTCTTACCTAGCCCTAGTTTTGATTATTTTGTATGGGTTGTTGATTATGTGGAGTATGAGCCGGAGGAGGATGTTGGTACCCTAATGATGCTTGATATTGAAATTGAGATTATTGATACTATACTGCAGCGATGTGCGGGAACGGATAGTACGACATATGAGTCATGGGTGCCTGGTATTGGGGATAAATATTGGTCGTCACAACACTAGTCTCTCCCTCTTTCTTTTTGATAAAGTTTCCTTAAGGCTTCTTAGATCATGCTTGATTACTAGCAACAACACATGGAATCTTACATGTTATTAGCTTGTTCACTATGTGTTCACTGATCGTGACCAAGTCTGAGAATTTAGATGACATGCTTCCAACCATCTTCTTGGAATATGAACCCTGGAGTGTATTCATGAAAATGTCTACGAGTTCAGACTCAAATAAAGGTGGTTGAACTAAAGCTGCCATCTCCCTCCAACATTATGTGTATTCTTTGAAGGATTATTTATTTCTATGAGGTTGGTTTTGTAGTTGTAGTCTAGTTAGAGCCATATTAAGGTTGTATTTATATTGCTTTAGGAAAGCATCAGAGATATCTTTCCAATTCTGGATCTTGCTTTGTTCCAACCCCATATACCAATACAAAGACGCTCTAGACAAGTTGTCTTGGAAACAATGGATCAGCAAAGTGTCATTATCAATATAAGAGGCCATTTTTCTACAGTACATGGTTATATGGCTTTTTGGATAGCTCAAGCCCTTGTATTTCTGAAAGTCAAAAGCCTTGAATTTCTAAGATAACACAACATTTGGTGCCAAACACAACTCTTTGGCATCCATTCCATGGGTTGAGAATCCTTCTATGTCCCTGATTCATTCCTCTAATAACTGGTAATCACCAGAAAGCTTGTTCAAGTTAGCATAACAGAAGTTCTTATTAGCACACTGAATACCTTGAGGAGCATACTGAAGACCAGGATTAGCAAACATTACACCAGGAATGGTAAACTGTGCCCCAAGATTAGCAAACTGAGCATATTGTGCCCCATGATTAGCAAACTGAGTGTATTGTGCCATAGGATTAGCATATTGAGCACTGGTGTTAGCATATTGTGCCCCAAAGTAGGCATATTATGGACCTGTATTAGCATATGGTGCCCCAGGATGAGCAGGTGGTGCTCTAGGATGTGTAAGTTGAATGCCTAGGTAAGGATATTATGTACTAGGCTAGATATGTTGTGGAGGAATCCAGAAGTTGATGGGAGAACCTTTATATTTATTTTCTGTCCCAATTGATGCTTCACCATCCCTAGGTAGAGAATTTTGATGATGTTGATCTTGAGGAGCTTCATTATATCGAGATCAATCACCGGTGGAGAAATATTATGAGGCATTCCCTAAGGATGAGTGACAATATTCCCATTAAACCGAGGTTGATGCCCTGGATGATTAAGAAGGAAATATCCAACATTGACAATATGTGGAGTAAAGTTATATGGCGTCCCCCAAGGATGGACAATGTCATTTCTACTAGGCCTAGGTAGAGATCCTAGCTAGTTAGGTACAGGCTGAGTGGTCGCTTCAGTTTCAATTAGAGTTTCAGTAGCAGCTAGAGTGTTATCCTTTTGAGTGAGAAGGAGTTCAAGAATCATATCCATCTTTCCTTGGACTTGATCCAAGTTTTCCTTGTAAGTACTATTCTATTGTTCAATTTCTGCCATTATCTTTTGACGATTAGCTCGAGTAAGATATTTTCGTCGAAGAATCGTCATTTTTTCTAGATGGTGGGAAGAGAAGGTATAAGAATCTTGGGTTTAGAATGATATGCATGAATGTATAAATGTATGGAATAACGTTTTCATTTTCATGAAATGGCATGCATATGCTAAATTAGTTTTTTATGATGATATGATGTCATGATATGCAACATCATAGGTTCAAAGGCATGACATATTCTGGATAAACAACATATGATTCTCAAGGTATAGGTTCAAAGGTTTGAAGTATTCATGATTCTCAAGGCAGGTAGAGTTTTAGGTTTCCTGCAAAAAAATACCCATATCCCTCTCATAGGTAGGTTCTAGTCTTGAAAAAGGTGGTTCCTAAAAAAGCCTTCTAGATTCATGGATTCAAATGAAAATACATTGTCGTAGCAAATGCTTTCAAGACAATGGTACTTCCAAGTGAATCTAGTTTGGGTGTGGGTCTCATGTCAACCCAACGCGCGAAATGCAGGTCAACACGACTATCCACGAGTTTATCCTGTGTGTATACTCAAGCTTGGGTAGGGACCTTTTCTCTTAAGTAGCATCATGAAACCCAGCCTTCAATAGAGAATATAACAAATATCTAGAATATAATGAATATATGAAAGCAATAAAGATGCAATAAAATAAAGCAAGTAAAGCAATAAAGATAAACACCCAAACATGCAAAGAAAACAAATAAAACTAGGCTTGACTTGTATATGAATTATCCCTAACAGAGTCAGCAGCTGTCGCAACGCGAAAACTACCAAAGTGCATCACACGCTCGAAATACAACAAAGTCGCCACTGAATTTTATTTATTCTATTAGAAAGGGAAAATATCATTAAAACCTAAAGGAAAGAGTAAAGGGTGCGGAAGTCGGTTATGCAAAGGGAAGGTATTAGCATCCATCACATTTATTGTACTCAACGGGAACTTCACACGGATGGGTGTTATTATCTAAATGTTACTTGAGATTGGTTTTAATTAAGGGAAAATAAGTTTTTAATTAATGTGCTCCCCAAGATTTCAAAATCTTGTGCCTACGTATTTCCATAGTGCAATGAAAGAATCAGAGCTTCGTAGTTCATGGGGTAGAAAATACGTATTTGTTGGTTCATTTTAGAGAACGATGTTATAATCGTATCCTAGAAGTATCTTGACATTAGTTGTTTGATCCTGGTCTGGATGCTCTAAGTTGTTAGTCTAACTGTTAAGGAATGGATTGTAATGGTTCTTTTACGAAAAGAAATTGTTGTTTGGCCTGAACCTAGGACAAAGAATTGTAAAGGTGGTGTCTGAACCAAAAATATTAAATTGTAAAAGTTTGCCTAAACCGAAGATTAAAAAGGCAAACGAGAAGAAGAATAAGATATTTCCTAAACCAAGGGATTAACAAGGCAAATTGGAAAAAGAATAAGAGTTTTCCTAAACCAGGGGATTAAAAATGCAAATGGGAAAAGGAATAAGAGTTTTCCTAAACCAAGGGATTAACAAGGCAAATGGGAAAAAGGGAGAGTATGGGTGTCAAAATCAAGATAAGTTATATTGGAACCAAGCAAAAATGATTTTGGAATGTTTTTGATACTGGTTGTAATTGATTGTACTCTGAAGACGAATTTTCAGACAGGGAGCTCTGTAGTAATGTCTGAATTATTTGGGGGTAGAGAGAGTCTACACCCTCTTCCTTTTTCTTCCTTTAATTATGAAAATTGTCTTTATTTGAATTGCACTAATGTCTATGAATGGAGGTGAATACTTTGAATAACTGGGTCATGCGTTCCGTATCCAAAGATATTCAGAATGAGGATAAGAATACATTCTCTCATTCTTATCCATTTCTTAAGGACCATGGTGCATAATTCGCATCATATTTTTTAAGTATTTTTTATTAACTAAGAAAAAGAAACTTTTAGTTTTACCTGAACAAAGAAAAAGACATGATTAAAAGAATTAGGATACAAAAAATGGGGAATAAAGCCTAATATTCTCATACAATTTTTTACCTATTTCTAGGGTTTTGATCATATAACTAATTAATCAAAATGGTTAAATAAATAATGTCCTAAAGTCATTAATTCAATTAATTGATGAAATAGAATTTGTTCAATTAATTAAATAAAGAAAATGGGGGATCATGCAAGTTTATAAGTCAAGTTATATCAAGAAGAATCAATCAAGCATTTCAAGAAGTAAACTCAATCATGATACCAATGGAAGAAGATAAAGTTTAAAGATAAAACCCCAACTTCTAATTACTCTCAATCTAATCAGAATTAAGAGTACTTAATCCTAATATTTGCTAAGACTAAACTTAATCACCATTAGAAATGATTTTGATGTAAAAAAGAATGATTAAAAAATATTAAAACAAATAACACACAATTCCTAAGAAATAAAATAAATAAATAGTCTCTTCCAGGGGTGCAAAGTTGGAAACTAGGTAGAAGTTATTGGGGCGATGGCCCCAAATTCAGCTGGCCCAAACTATTAGTTATTGTTTGTTTCAGAATTAGGGGTGTATCAAGTGAGAAAAAGGTGTGTGCAGGAAAAGGCCTTTGGGCCTAGATTAAGCCCATGAAAGGAAGTCAAAATGAGTGAAAAGGGAAAGAATTCCCTCATTCAACTCAGTCCTCTCTCTTTCTTTCTTTCTCTCTCTCTCTCTCTCTCTCTCTCTCTCTCCTCTCTCTCTCTCTCTCTCTCTCTCTCTCTCTCTCTCTCTCTCTCTTAATGCCTGCTCATCTAAAATCGCTGTTGTCATGGCGAAAATCACCTTCATCGGCGGCGCAGCCCAAAATGAATCCAAATCACCAGTAAAATATCCCTCTCCTCACGCTATATCCTCTTCCATGCTTCAATCAAAACCCAAACTATCCATCGTCCCCAATTTTGATCCTAAACATAAACCCTAAGAAAATTTTGGATGAAAATTAAATAGTTATGGAGCCTGGTATCAAGACATTTGCTTAGGGCTTTCATTCAGTGCATCATTCACAACAATATGGTAACAAATATTTGAATGAAAGATGAATGATTGAGGAGTTTTAGGACCTACCAAAGGAGCTGAGGTTTGCTCTGATAGCTGTTGCAAAGTCTGAAAATCATGATCAAGAAACCCAGAGAGGAGACTCTATTATGCTCAGGTAAGATTCTTGTCTCTGTGCATATGAATTTCCCTTCTACCTCTTCTTCTTATTTTTCTTTTTTTGCATGGATTGTGGTTGTTGCTATTGTTTATGTATGGAATGTGCCCAAGGATTAGCAAACTGAGAGTATTGTGCCTTAAGATTAGCATATTGAGCACTGACGTTAGCATATTGTGACCCAGAGTAGGCATATTGTGGACTTGTATTCGTATATGTTTTCCCAAGATGAGTAGGTTGAACGCCTAGGTGAGGATACTATATACCAGGTGTAATACCCCAAAATTTACCCTTCATTTTTCCTAGAAGCATACGCTTTACACCTCATGCATGTATTCATTTTTAGGTCATTTAGCATTTGCATTTCATCATGGCAATCGAAATATTTTTTTCAAAAAAAAAAACGAAAAAAACGAAGAAAAAAAAACGAAAAACGAAAAATTAAATTAAATAAATAAATAAATAAAAGAAAATTTTGGACTTAGGCCTCTCTCATTTGAGCCCACAGGTCCACAAAAATCAGGTTATAAATTCAGAGTTTCAGTGAAACAAAATTTGATTCTATTCCTATTACCCTGGCTGGAGGAAAAAGATAGTGAGAGAAGAGCTAACAGAATTCAGAGCAACCTCCAGGCAACTCTGAAAGGTACATTCTGACTCACACACTTTCAGCTCAAGCAAACCCTCACATTGGTTTGCAAATCCAGTTGTGCCAGTTGATTTCAACCGATCTCTCCAATCATGTTTGCCCTATATCCATCATCTTTATGCCTTTAATTTGAATACTCTAAATGTATGAGGTATTGTGGGTGAATTTGATACCCTTTTGATGCATGTGTTTGACAAGAGGTTTAGGCCTCCTACCCTTGGTTGCTTTTTGTGAGCTTTTTGTGAATTGAAAGGGCATGATTCATGTGGTTACATTTTGATTTGGGGGCAACTCTTGATTACCCTATTTTGTTTCTCTAACCTGTTTGTTGAGTTTTGTTTTGTGAGGGCTCATATGACTCTTGCAGAGATGGTTTGCCTGGTATTCCACTTTATTTGTGGGATACCCCCTGGAGGTTCATTCCGATTACTTGTACTGACCCACTTTCTTTGATGATGTTAGCTTGGAAGGATCTCAGGGTTTATCGTTCCTTTAATTGTTGTTAGCTCGGATCTTCATCCGCGTGGTACTTTTATATTTTTCCCGCATTTTACTGCTTTCCTAGCTGGAAGACCTCGATAGGAGGCAATGTTTTTGTGTGTTTATTTTTTTTACAGGTTCCTTCGTCCAGGACTCCTTTTTGCATGAGCATCCCAAACCCTAACCCTTCATTGATTTTTCTTCTCCTAAACACACGTTTACTCCTTCTACTACAGGCGAGTAAGTCTCCAAAGGTTGAGCATCCGGTAGATTGCGTAGTAACGTCGTTCGTCCAAAACCCAATCCATAACCCCGTAGTTAGCCGAACTACGGCTTGCTCTGATTCTCATTCCAGATGAGATACGTAGGCATAAGACGCGATGTCTTAGCGAGCACATCCCTAACCCATAGGTCAGCCGAGCTACGAAGACTCTGATTCTCATATTCAGATGAGATACATATGCAGTGGATGCGACATCCGCGCAAGTCATTTTCTTTTGACCCCTTTTTTTTAGTAAATAACACAGGATAAACTCATACCCTTTAGACAAGAACTACAAAAGTGGATCCCGTAGAGTACTACGGATGCGTAGGGGTGCTAATGAAGGTGAGAAAAACAAGAAAGGGGGGGTTTGAATTGTTTGGAAAAATAAGCGCTTTTTCAAAATGAAAACCACACAATGATTTTATACTGGTTCGCTTATAACACAAAGCTACTCCAGTCCACCCGGCCAAGGTGATTTCGCCTTCAACAAGGACTTAATCCACTAATCTTGAAAGATTACAAACAACGTCTAAGAGAAAGATCTCTTAGTCCTCTCAAGTATACAGACTTCACAGAGTCACTTGAGGAAATAAACAAACAATAGATAAAAGATTTATGTAATCTAGAGTGCTTCTAAGAAAGCAAATATTACAGTATTAAGAACAAGAGTTTTTCATGTTATAAGCAAAAGCTTCGTGAAGATCTTTAGAGAGCAAGAGTGTTTTTCTTGAGCGTTGATGTTTTAGTATAATTTTGGCTTATTGGCTTGCTTATTCTTCAAAGTTGATTGCAGCCCATTTTATATATCAGTTGAAGTAGTAGTTGAAACTGGTGGATATTAAAATGAATTTACGCCATCACTTAAATAGCTTCTGCAGGATAACTTTCTCTCCTTGAAATGACTACTTACCACAAGTAGTATCTTCTTTATTGAAATTGGAGATTAACGTCTCTTTCTTAATTAGGAAAACCATTTGCAAATCTTTACTTGACTTTAACGTTACTCTTTCATGATTAGCAATTCCATGCTCAGAGTATTTGTGTTTCTGGAGAATCTTGGAATCTTGCTTCTGATGTTAATCTCTTGTGAGTTCAGATAGTTTCTTCAGATAGCGCTGATAACTTCTGGAAGTTAGAGATAGCGTTGTTCAGAGTCAGAACATCTAGAGCTTACTTCTTGTTCAGATGCTTCTGATACTTTGCTGTTTTGCTCAGAGTTAGACTTTCTTGAACGTGTTTCCACTTCAGATGCTTCTGATCATATGATAATATGCTTCTGATCTGGTTCTATATCTGATGACATCATCAGATTTCTTCCTTCTTTCTTTAGAACCCTGCACACTTAGAAACTTTTCGTTAGGGTGCCATTTTTGGTTTCATCCTTTGTTATCATCAAAATCAAGGAATCTGTTGTAGAACAATTTTTGTTCTTACAATCTCCCCCTTTTTGATGATGACAAAACAAACTTAATTAGCAGATGAAACATGAATAATATCAGATCAGATAGACAGAAGCTCCCCTTGAGATAGTGCTAGGGAGTTCAGAAGTTCTTACCAGAGCTTCCAAGCAATGAGGTTTCTGAAACTTTCTGCAATTTCTTAAGTCCAAGTTAGATAATTTTATTTTTAAGAAAAATATGTTGCAGAGTGTTTAAGGTATTAGACAATATTTTCATCAGAGCTATTAATGACTTCTCCCCCTTTTTGTCAGAATCAAAAAGACATAGCAAAAATAAATAAATTAAGAGAAAAACTTGTATTCAGATAAAAGCACAAAGGCAACAAGAACAAGAAGACATCAGAAAGCAAAAACAAAACAACAGGCAAATAAAATATCCTAAGTGTCTAGGGGTTCGGAGGCGGAGGCATTCTCTGAAGCAACATAGCAAGCATGTTCTGGATGTTGTCGTTGACAGTATCTTGCTTGTCCATTCTGGCCTGGAGTTCATTCTGATCTTGCTTAAGTTCTTTCAGAGTCTGAAGAACCATAGGGATAACAGAAGAGGACTCCCCCAGAGTCAGAGCCTGCTGTGCTTCAGCAGCAGCCTGCGCTACAGCTTCAGCAGCAGCTTGCGCTTCAGCATCTGCCAGAGCCTTAACTTCAGCTTCCTTTAACCTTAGGATTTCAGCTTCCCTTGCTCTTTCTTCTTCCAGCCTTCTAGCCTCTTCTTCAGCTTCTCGTGCTAATCTCTCTTCCTCGAGCCGTCTGGCTTCTTCAGCAGCTTCTCTGGCAAGTCTTTCCTGGAGTCTTGCCTCAGCATCTCTGATGTAGCCATTTCTGACTTGTTCAGAGATGTTCTTCAGTCTAAAAACCTCAGAGGTCATCCAGCCAATGACTCTGTTCCAGTGTGTCCTTACAGAGTCAGGATCATCACTAACTTCAGAGTAAGTGGTCAGAGACTTGACCTTTTGTACTGAAGCCCCTGCTACCAGCATGATGGCTTCCTCAAGGGTAGGTACAGAAAGGTTTGGTTCAGAGGTTTGGGGTGAAGATGTTGGAGGGCTGAGATTTAATGTGAGAGGTTCAGATTCTGCTTCAGGTTCAGATCTTTGGGGTGAAGCGTAAAGAGGGTTTAAGTCTAAAGGTTCAGTTTCAGTTTCTGATTCAGGTGCAGCAGAGGTGTTTGGTGGGTTGATATCAGAGGTGGGAAGGTCAGAGGGTTGGTCTTCAGAAGGTTGGTTTTCAGAAGGGATGGTGGTTGTTTGTTGTGGTGGTGAAGTTATTTCAGGTTCTGTTGGTTGTTGTGAAGCGAGGTTTATAGCATAAATTTGGGCTAGGGTTGGAGAGTTAGGGTCTGAGAATTCTGGGTCAGAAGAAATGTTGAGGTATGGTGGTGATTCTGGGGCTGTGGAAGAAGAAGAAGAGGAAGTGCTTTGGTTTATTTGTTCAGGTTCAGAAGGAGGTATGAATGTACGGGCGATATTTAAAACTGGTGAAGGCTGAGAGGTTCTGATGGTTGAAGGTGGGATTTCAGAGGTTGTATAAATTGGTGGTGTTGGGAGAGGATTAGAGGAAACCATCGGAGGTACAGAGGAAATAGGAGGAACAGACATACCAGTAGAGATTTTCAGAGGAGCTGGAGATCTGCTTCCAGAAGATTCTCCAATTCTGGCCTTCTTTGCCTGTGATGCAATCTTCTTCTCAGAGAGACCTCTCTTGTATCTGACGAAGTCTTCTTCTGAATCCAGACAATCGTCGAGGCTGAAGTCAGATATGTCAACACCTTCATCCAGCAGACGCTGAAGATAGATAGCAACCGCATCTCTGGGTTCATTTTTGAAGAACCTTGCAAGGCCATGGGGTAGCTTCCTCTGATCTTTCAAGGCATCCCAGGATGTATCCATAGTGGGTCTGACTTGAATCTTCTTGATTATTCCCATACTTTTGAGATTTCTGGCGTTCAGAGGTTTCCCAGTATCTATTGCCAGATCATCCATCAGTTTGGTCTTTTCCAGATGATCTACCAGTCCGTTCTCGATGAAAACATCAGATAGCAATCTTCCCAGAGGGATGTAGGATCTGGGCTTCATGTTATTTCTGGTTTCCTTGACAGAATCTCTGAGGTATCTGAAAAGGAGAGCAGGGAGGCAGATCTTCACACCCTTCTGAATGCAATACAGAATGCATTTCTGATCTGCATTGATGTAGTCAGAGGAGTTAGAGGCTGGACGGTGGTGAATAGTTCCCAGAATGATCTTCAGCCACACTCTGAGGTTCTGATGCAGCTCCTTGTTCTTTGAAGGATTTCCTTCAGTGTTGGGTTTGAAGATTGTTGGATTGATTACATCAGTAATGCGCTTTGACCTAGGAGGGATGTTGTAGATCCTTTTTCCTCCATCTCTCTCCATGTTCAGTAAAGAGGCAATTGACCCTTCAGTAATTACAATCTTTACCCCCAGAACATAGGAGACGATGAAATGGTCATCTGCATCTGCAAATCTCCAGAACTCCTTGATGAGAAGTGGGTAAGCAGGACCATAAAGCCTTTGGAAGTAGTTTTCCCACCCTTGTTTACGAAGTTCTTCAGTAAGATCAACGCCATTTCTCTTCAAGTTGTCGAAATCTACTAGCGTTTCACACAACACGTCCAGTCCTTCAAAAGGGGTTGATAGGTTAATATGGCGTTCACGGTCAAGAACATGGGGTTCTTTGTAAACAGGGGTGATGGTGACGCCTGTAACCGTTGGAGTTGGAATGCTTGAAGTTTGAGCAGTTGAGCTTGATTCCATTTGTTGAGAGAAGTTAAACACTTCTTGTTGTTGAGCGTCCATGGTGAAGAAGAAGATGAAGATTGATGAAGATGAAGAGCTTTCAGAGAATGCTTCAGAGAGGTTTAGGGTTTTAGAGTGAGTGAGAGTGATAAGTGTGTGAAATGTGAGAAAAGTGTTTAAATACTCTAAGTAAAACACATGCAAAACGACACATTAAATTGCGTTAGTACAAAGCTCAAGATTGCACGCCTGGGGGAAAAATGATTACAGCTAATTAATGAATGTCTAATCCCAACAGTACGCACACTGCTCAAGGAGATTTCAAACGTCTGTCCTTTGAATTTCTTTTGACAGCTGTCTAGAAGTTCTAGGGTTAGACACTTAGTGCTCCACGTGTTGATGTATCTGATCTTCAGGAATACCAAAAGATTGATTCCGGGAGATTTCTAACTCAGATATCTTCTTAACTGGTAGAAGTATCAGAGTCAGAGGCAGAAGTACATTTGTTTTTATATCAGAGTCTCATTTTACATTTTCAGAGCCATACTTCATTCAGGGCAATTTTTAATGTTCAGATTTTCTAAGATGAAAAGAAATCTATCTTCAGCTAGAGGCTTAGTAAAGATATCTGCCCATTGATGTTCTGTATCAATGAACTTCAATGTTACTATCCCTTTCTGAACATAGTCTCTGATAAAATGATGTTTTATTTCAATGTGTTTGGCTCTGGAATGTAGAATGGGATTCTTACTTAAACAAATAGCAGCAGTATTATCACAAAAGATAGGAATGTTACTCTCAAAGATTTGCAGATCTTCTAACTGATGCTTCATCCAGAGCATCTGAGTTGTGCACAGTGATGCTGAGATATATTCTGCTTCTGCAGTTGATAGAGCTATAGTTGACTGTCTTTTGCTAGCCCAGGAGATTAGATTGTTTCCCAGAAGCTGGCAATTTCCAGATGTGCTTTTTCGTTCTAGTCTATCTCCTGCATAATCTGCATCACAGTAACCAGAAAGTCTATACTCTGATGTTTTCTTATACATCAGGCCCAGGTTAGGAGTTCCCTTCAGATACTTAAGAATTCTCTTGACTGCTGTTAAATGAGATTCTCTAGGATCTGATTGGAATCTGGCACAGAGACAGACGCTAAAGAGAATATCAGGACGAGTAGCAGTCAGATAGAAAAGAGAGCCTATCATACCTCGATAGAGCTTCTGACAAACCTTGTTGCTTACCTCTTCCTTTTCAAGAATGCAAGTTGGGTGCATGGGAGTTTTTGCAGAGTTGCATTCAGTCATGTCAAACTTCTTCAGAACGTCTTTAATGTACTTGCTTTGATGAACGTACGTGACTTCTGGAGTTTGATTAATTTGAATTCCCAGAAAGAACTTTAGTTCTTGCATTAAACTCATTTCAAATTCTGCCTGCATTAACTTAGAAAATTCTTGGCAAACAGAGATATTAGCAGAACCAAAAATAATATCATCAACGTAAATCTGGCATATCATGAGATCATTATTAAGGTTTTTACAGAAGAGTGTAGAATCAACTTTCCCTCTGATAAAATTTTGTTCCAGAAGAAAATTGCTTAATCGTTCATACCAAGCTCTGGGAGCTTGTTTAAGTCCATATAAGGATTTCTTAAGTTTAAAAACATGTTCTTGAAAATTTGAATTTTTAAAACCTGGAGGTTGGTTGACATACACTTCTTCTGAAATATAACCATTAAGGAATGCACTCTTGACATCCATTTGGTATAATTTGATAGAGTGATTAATAGCAAAAGATACAAGAAGACGAATAGATTCTAACCTCGCGACTGGAGCAAAGGTTTCATTATAGTCAATACCTTCTTGTGGACTGTAACCTTGAGCTACCAGTCGAGCCTTGTTTCTGACGACTTCTCCTTTCTCGTTCAGCTTGTTTCTGAAAACCCATCTGGTTCCAATGACATGAGTGCCTCTGGGTTTAGGAACGAGATCCCAGACATCATTCTTTGAGAATTGATCTAATTCTTCTTGCATAGCTGCCACCCAGTCGTTATCCTGAAGTGCTTCATCACAAGACGTAGGCTCAATCAGAGACACTAGTCCCAGAGGAGTATCTTCAGAAGTCCTGAAGGTAGATCTGGTTCTGACAGGTTCGTCCTTGTTTCCCAGAATCAAATCTTCAGATACATTGATACGACTTTTAACTTTCTTTGGGATTTCTGGAGATTTAATTTCTTCGAAGTTCTGAGTGACAGTTGCTTCTGGAGTTTTATCAGATTCTACAAGAGTGATTTCCAAATCTGCAAACTTTTCAACTAGCTTTGACTTTTCAGGGTCAAGCTTATCATCAAATCTGACATGAATTGATTCTTCTACAATTTTGGTTTCTGTGTTGTATACTCTGTAGCCTTTAGAGCGTTCTGAGTATCCTAACATAATACCTTTCTGTGCTTTGGAATCAAACTTGTTCAGATGTTCTTTAGTATTTAATATAAAGCAAGAACATCCAAAAGGATGAAAATATGAAATGTTTGGTTTTCTTCCTTTACACAGTTCATAGGGAGTCTTTTCTAGAATAGGTCTTATAGAGATTCTATTCTGAATGTAACACGCTGTATTTACAACTTCTGCCCAAAAGTGCTTTGCTACATTAGTTTCATTGATCATGGTTCTGGCCATCTCTTGGAGTGTCCTATTCTTCCTCTCTACAACTCCATTTTGTTGTGGAGTTCTAGGGCAGGAGAAATCATGGGATATTCCATTAGAGTCAAATAATTCTTCAAAATCTTTGTTTTCAAATTCTCCACCATGATCACTTCTGACTCTAATAATTTTAAAGTCAAATTCTTTTTGCACTTTGGAACAGAAACTAGTGAATACAGAGTGAGACTCACTCTTGTGCTTTAGGAATTTTACCCATGTCCAGCGACTGTAATCATCAACAATGACTAGTCCATACTTTTTTCCATTAACTGATGCTGTTTTCACAGGACCAAATAAGTCAATGTGAAGAAGTTCCAGAGGCTTAGAGGTAGAAACAACATTTTTCTTTTTAAAAGATGTTTTTGAAAATTTTCCTTTCTGACAAGCTTCACACAGAGCATCTGAAGAAAACTTCAGTTTAGGTAGGCCTCTGACTAACTCGAGTTTAGTTAGCTGAGAAAGTTTCCTCATGCTAATGTGGCCCAAGCGTCTATGCCATACCCATTGCTCTTCGTGAACTGACATTAGACATTTAACATTTTGATCTTTTAAATCAGAAAGATTTATTTTGTAAATGTTGTTTTTCCTCTTGCCTGTGAAAAGGACAGAGCCATCGTTCTGATTAATGGCTTTACATGTTTTTTGATTGAAGATTACATCATAACCGTTATCACTTAATTGACTTATGGATAACAAGTTATGCATTAATCCTTCTACATAAAGGACATCAGATATAGAGGGAAGAGTACCATTACCAATAGTTCCGGAGCCTCTGATCCTTCCTTTCTGATCTCCTCCGAAGCCTACAAATCCAGCGTCTTTAAGTTCCAGACTTTGGAACATAGACTTTCTTCCCGTCATGTGTCGTGAGCATCCAGAGTCCAGGTACCATGACTGGTGTCTGAACTTTGCTGCATAGGATATCTGCAACATACACAATCTTATCTTTTGGTACCCAGAATCTCTTGGGTCCTTTCAGATTAGTTTTCCCAGAGTTTCTTATAACTTTGGGTTTTCTAGCATTTTTAAATTTTTGTTCTTGTGTGTGTGTGTAATGATATGAAAAGGGAGATTTAAGTTGGTTACTGGTAGAAGTTTTATCTTCCTTAGGATCATACCCAATTCCCTTTTTATTGTTCTGACTGACTCCATAAATCATGGATGCCATAATACTCCTATCTATCCCATTTTTCAGAAATTCTTGAAAGGCTTCTTCGTATTTATAGATTATTTTATTTGAAGTTTGTGGTACTTGAGACAACACTTCTTCTAATTCTAAGCTTTTTCTTTTTGCTCCATCTTTTTCTAATGTTAATAATCTGATTGTATCTTCTTGTGCTAGAATTGTCATCTCAAGTTCACTACATTCTTCAAATTTTGCTTTAAGACAACCTTTTATGTTTTTAAACTTTTGTTTTAATTTATGATATGAGCTAAGAGTTTCTGACAAGCATGATTCTAGATCAGATCGAGAAAGTTCAGAAAATACCTCTTCAGATTCTTCATCTGAGCTACTCCTGGATGTGGTAGCCATAAGTGCCACGTTGGCCTGTTCATCAGAGTCAGATTCTGATGATCCAGATTCACTATCATCCCAGGTAGCCATCAGTCCTTTCTTTGTCCTGAAGGTATTTTTCTTGAAGCTTTCTTTTCTAGAGTTGTCCTTCTTTAGCTTGGGGCATTCATTTCTGTAATGACCTGTTTCTTTACATTCATAACAGGTAATATCTTTGTTAGCTTTACCTTTTGAAGTTGACTCTGATCGACCCCCTCTGGGTCTTGGTCTTCTGAAGTTGTTGTTCCTCTTTTTCCAGAGTCGCTTAACTCTTCTGGTTAGTAGGGACAACTCTTCATCATCATCAGAGTCTTCTGGTTCAGAGTCGTCAGTATCTTCAGTTTCTGCCTGGAGAGCTTTGGTTCTGTCAGGTTTCCGTCTTTCAGATCTGGACTTTAGCGCTACGGACTTGTTCTTTTTCTGAGGCTCATCTTCCTCTAGTTCTATCTCATGGCTTCTGAGAGAACTGACAAGTTCTTTAAGGCTGATATTGTTCAGATCCTTTGACAGCTTCAGAGAAGTAACCATAGGTCTCCATTTCTTTGGCAGACTTCTGACTATCTTCTTAACATGATCTGCAGTTGTGTATCCTTTGTCTAGCACCTTGAGACCTGCAATAAGAGTTTGGAATCTAGAAAACATAGCCTCTATAGCTTCGTCATCTTCCATTTTGAAGGCTTCATATTTCTGGATAAGCGCCAGAGCCTTCGTCTCTTTGACTTGGGAGTTTCCTTCATGAGTCATCTTCAGAGAGTCAAGTATATCTTTGGCTGTCTCTCTGTTGGTGATCTTTTCATATTCGTTGTATGATATAGCATTTAGAAGTATTGTTCTGGCCTTGTGGTGATTTTTGAAGATATGTTTCTGATCTTCTGACATCTTATTTCTGGGAACTTCAGCTCCATTTTCTGAGACTGGAGGTGTGTATCCATCTGTGACAATGTCCCAGAGGTCAGCGTCATAACCAAGAAAGAAACTTTCGATTCTATCTTTCCAGTAATCAAATTTCTCTCCATCAAAAACAGGAGGCTTAGCATTGTAACTATCTCTTTCATTTGAGTGGGCCATGGTTTTTCTCGTACTGGATCTCTCTACACTGTTAAGTGTTTGATTAGAAAATCAATAACAGAGCCGGAGCTCTGATACCAATTGAAGGTGAGAAAAACAAGAAAGGGGGGGTTTGAATTGTTTGGAAAAATAAGCGCTTTTTCAAAATGAAAATCACACAATGATTTTATACTGGTTCGCTTATAACACAAAGCTACTCCAGTCCACCCGGCCAAGGTGATTTCGCCTTCAACAAGGACTTAATCCACTAATCTTGAAAGATTACAAACAACGTCTAAGAGAAAGATCTCTTAGTCCTCTCAAGTATACAGACTTCACAGAGTCACTTGAGGAAATAAACAAACAATAGATAAAAGATTCATGTAATCTAGAGTGCTTCTAAGAAAGCAAATATTACAGTATTAAGAACAAGAGTTTTTCATGTTATAAGCAAAAGCTTCGTGAAGATCTTTAGAGAGCAAGAGTGTTTTTCTTGAGCGTTGATGTTTCAGTATAATTTTGGCTTATTGGCTTGCTTATTCTTCAAAGTTGATTGCAGCCCATTTTATATATCAGTTGAAGTAGTAGTTGAAACTGGTGGATATTAAAATGAATTTACGCCATCACTTAAATAGCTTCTGCAGGATAACTTTCTCTCCTTGAAATGACTACTTACCACAAGTAGTATCTTCTTTATTGAAATTGGAGATTAACGTCTCTTTCTTAATTAGGAAAACCATTTGCAAATCTTTACTTGACTTTAACGTTACTCTTTCATGATTAACAATTCCATGCTCAGAGTATTTGTGTTTCTGGAGAATCTTGGAATCTTGCTTCTGATGTTAATCTCTTGTGAGTTCAGATAGTTTCTTCAGATAGCGCTGATAACTTCTGGAAGTTAGAGATAGCGTTGTTCAGAGTCAGAACATCTAGAGCTTACTTCTTGTTCAGATGCTTCTGATACTTTGCTGTTTTGCTCAGAGTTAGACTTTCTTGAACGTGTTTCCACTTCAGATGCTTCTGATCATATGATAATATGCTTTTGATCTGGTTCTGTATCTGATGACATCATCAGATTTCTTCCTTCTTTCTTTAGAACCCTGCACACTTAGAAACTTTTCGTTAGGGTGCCATTTTTGGTTTCATCCTTTGTTATCATCAAAATCAAGGAATCTGTTGTAGAACAATTTTTGTTCTTACAGCTAATACCTTCCCTTCGCATAACCGACTCCCGAACCCAAGATTTGGTTGCGAGACCTTGTCTTTTCCTTTCCTCTTTTCAGGTTTACTTCGAGTGTTTCCTTTCCCTCCTTTGGGATAACTCTTTTCAGGTTTACTTCGAGCATTTCCTTTCCCTCCTTTGGGATAAATAACGCACGATGGAGACTCTCCTGTCATTTTCTTTCGCCGGTTGTTTTTTTGCACACTGTATTTTTCAGGTTGCGACACCTGGTTGGATGTGTTGTGGAGGAATCTGAAAGTTGATAGGGGGACCCATGTATTCATTTTCTGCCCCAATTGGTAATTCACCAGCCATAGGTAAAAAATTCTATTGAGTTTGATCTTGAGGAGCTTCATTATTGTCGAGATCAATCACCAGTGGAGAAAAATTAGGAGGAATTCCCCAAGGATGAGTGACAATATTTCCATTAACCTAAGGCTAAGGCCCTGGATGATTAAGAACGAAAGATCCATCATTGACAATTTGTGGAGTAAAGTTATATGGCATCCCCCAGGGATGGACAATGGCATTTCTACTAGGCCCAGGCCGAGATCCGAGCTGGTTAAGTACATGCTCAACGGTCGCTTCAGTTTCAGTAGCAGTTGGAGTGTTATCCTTCTGAGTACGAAGGAGTTCAAGAATCATATCCATCTTTCCTTGGACCTGATCCAAGTTTTCCTTGTAAGTATTGTTCTTTTGTTCAATTTCTGCCATTATCTTTTGATGATTAGCTCGAGTAAGATATTTTCCTCGGAGAGTCGTTGTTTTTTCTAGATGGTGCAAAAGAGATGAAATGAGAATCTTGGTTTTAGAATGAGATGCACAAATATATGAATGTATGGAATAATGTTTTCATTTCCAGGAAATGACATGCATATGCTAAATTAGTTTTTGATGATGATATGATGTCATGATATGCAACATCATAGGTTCAAAGGTTCGACATATTCTAGATAAATTGCATATGATTCTCAAGGTATGGGTTCAAAGGTTTGGCGTATTCATGATTCTCAAGGTAGGTAGGAGTTTTAGGTTTTCTGCAAAAAAAAACCCATATCCCTCTCACAGGTAGGTTCTAGTCTTGAAAAAAGTGGTTCTTAAAAATGTCTCCTAAAGTCATAGATTCAATTGAAAATACCTTGTCGTAGCTTGTCTTTGAAAGACCAGACAGATGACAACAAGTTGTACGCTGTTTACAATAATATATTTGCACTTTTACTGTTACTAATATTTCCTAACACTTGTGCTACACTGATTCTAATATTTTATCTGAACCATTTACAAGCATGGATTCTCTCTCACTCTCCATGCATCTCCAACATTAATATTTTATACTCAATAATTCACTTTTATTTTTATTTTGATAGTATTTGTATTATGATTTGTAATTTGTCAACAATAATGTTTGATTATGTATTATGAAATGATTCTAATATATGACATTTTAATTGAATTACATCGGTGTATGATTTAATTGATAACAAAATTATTTTCATAGTATACTTGGTATAAATGGTCTATAATATAAGATTTCTTAAAATATATTAAATTTTTAACAAATTTATTGCCTAAGGTTTATTATGGATGTATATATTCGTATTACTCCTTGACATATAAAATAAACACACTATCATGAACTTAAATTGTGTTCATAATTATTACGGAAGTGTGTGTTCGTAGTTATTACGGAAGTGCACGTACAAACTCACACTTCCATAAGTCATGAAAATACATTTCTAAACTATTTTTTTTTTATAAAATGGTATGGATGACTCACTTACGAATGAATATGATATATTTTGAATGCGTATGAAAATATATTTTCTTATGACGTTCATTATCGGATCTCATTAATGTGACTCTTTGCCACTAAGAATGAGAAGAATAACCCTTTTTTAGAATTACTCACCCATTCAACAAGATGGTACGAAATTGGCCCCTAGTATGGCCAAATTTGCTATTAAAAATGAAGAGAGGGTAGGGTGTGTATAGAAGACATTTCTATATTTTAAATTTATCTCTATGTAAGGCCCTTTAATTGGTTATGATTTGTATTTAGTTTACTGATATTATAAACCAGTTTGTTTGTTTCATTTTTTAAAAATAATTTTTATAAAAAATTTAAATGAAAAATTATTTTTAAAATAACTTATGGATATCAAAAAATTAAAAAAATAAATTAAATTTAAAACTAGGTTGAATAAATTTTATACAAATTTAAGTTTTTGGGTGTGAAAATTACTCTTTAAAACTAATTTGATTATGTAAAATTTTTGATAATAAATATTTAAGTATTTGGGTGTGAAAATTACTTTTTTTCATTTATAAAAAAATGAATTTAAAATAACATTTATTTTTAAAAATATGTATTTCATAATAATCATATTAAAATTACAATAAAACAAAACTTTTTTTGTAAAATGTAACACAAACTACTCTAAATATACATTCCAAGCTTCCACCAAGCAAATAAAGTTTTGTCGCATATTAGCATGTTTACATTTTCCCAATCTCATTCCATATTCATATATTTGGTTGAGTTATTTTAGAGGACAAATTAAGAAGTGATATTAGATTATATGATTGCGTTGAAATTGGAGAAACCAAATTATTTCGAAATAAAATAGAAAAAATTATAAATATATGATAAGCTATATTCCAAGTAGTCATGGATATCCTCCACCACCTGGATATTCCTTGTAAACAGGCACAGCCTCCTCCTCTAAAACTTTTCGCCCTGCACCATATATAATTTATCAAAATTAATCATACATATTTAAAACCAATTTTGAGTGTCTCAAAACGTGTAAGAAGATTAAGAACAAAACATAATTTATAGAAATCTACAATAATCCGGGTATGATATAGTTCTCAAAGTTTTAAACAGAAACATACCATGTTTGAAACTGGATTGAGCGTCAATAACCATCATAGATGAGATGAGTAATAAAAGTATTGCTAAAAGAGAAACAAATGACTTCAATTTGTAGACAAGTTCCATTTTTCTAACAAAAATATTTTATATAAATTGCAAGTTTGGAATGGGAAGTACATATATGACTTGAAGGATATGTATATTTATAGAGAAAACATTGATGTTTAGAAGCGTTATAATTCTGTTGTTGACTAATTCTTCCTCAAATGCATTACTGACTAATTCTTGTGCATTACATTTAATTAATAGTGACGAAAGTAATTAAATAATTAATTGAGCAGTTAGTCAAATCAAATTAATTAAAATTTCTAAATATTCCAACAGGTACAACCAGTTTGTCAAAGCATACATGTTGTAAAACTAAGGAACTAATTAATGTCGGTTGATGGTGATTTGTGTTTTTTTTTTCAAAGGAGATGATTTTAGCCTAAAAGAGTAAACAATACGATGGTTGATGGTTTATTGCATATTATCACACTTTAAATTTAAATTGAAAAGGTCAATACAAAGGGTTGGTTGGACAACGAGTCGGGCTTGACGGGTTCGAAAATTTTACTTCATACCCCTACGTTTAGTCTCATACCCCTACGTTTAGTCTCATACACCAATAATTTTTTAAAAATACCAATTTTATTCTTAATTGGTTTTAATCAATTTACTATTTCATTTTTACCATTCAGTTGATACTTCCGAAAATTACACATTCCACCCTCGCACCGGAACTCCTGAAAAAAGACTTTCGATATGTATTTTTTTCAAACCGAAAGACTAAACGAAAGACATCTGAAACACTGCAATCATTAAACCGGAAGACTTCAACAAAGAATTCCGGTTCTTTAATAAAAAAGAAACGTTCCAGAACACTTATTGAAAGAGTTCTGGTAAACAAAGTGACACATACCGGAACTCTTTGTTGAAATCTTCCGGTATTGTTTTTATGTATTCCGAAACTCTTCTTTGAAGACTTCCGGTTTACAGTTTTTTTTTATTTTTTTTTGGATTTTTTTTTAAATTTTTTTTTATTGTGCGGGAATGGAAAATCTTCCCCAAATATGTGTAGATATTTCTGATGCGTTTTTAACGACTAAAAGATTTGGTACACGAGAAGAGGTGATCAGATGGATTAAAGAGGTTGGAATCGATAATAAAGTAACTGTTATTATCACTCGTTCAGATACGGAAACAGGCAAGAGAGGGAGAAGTAACAAATTAATATTTGGTTGTGATAAATGTGAGAAACACAAGAATACTGATAGTGGAACCCAAAGTGCGTCCAAGAAATGTGGATGCCCATTTAAAAGCAGGTCGACTCCGACGAAAGATGGGTCTGGTTGGAAGATTGATGTAAAATATGGGTTACATAATCATGGTTTACCTGATAGATTAGAAGGTCATTCCTTTATTGGTAGGTTGACCACAGATGAGAAACAACATGTCGCTGATTTGACAAAGAGACATGTACCACCTAGACACATATTGTTTTCCTTGCAAGACCGAGATCCTGAGAATGTCACTCGGATTACGCAAGTATACAAGCATAAGAGTGTGACACAAAAAGAGATAAGAGGTCCTAGAAGTGAGATACAACATTTGTTTAAGCTTATTGAGGATGCAGACTATGTGTATTGGAGTAGAAAAAAGGATGACTCGGAAGTTATGAGAGAGATATTTTGGACCCATCCTGATTCAGTTAAGTTGTTGAATATTTTTCCTATTGTGTTAGTTATGGATAGTACTCACCAACATCAACAAATATGCTCTGGTTGCATATGCTCAGCTAGAAGCATCTATATGTTGTACGAATAAATCATATAATCACTCCAATTTATAATATGAACCCCTGCAACTACGAACATGTGATTGTGCCTCACCATGTGACACTCCTAAGTAGTCAACAACAAGTTCAACAACAATCTCTTATGTGACATCCTGAGGACTCCAGAAGACACCCCTGATGGGCAAGTGAAGCAGACATGAGACGTCATCCAAAGTAATGTTCATTTCACCAAACAACATGTGAAATGAAGATGTCTCTAGATGCCATCTTTCCACAAATGCAGATACCATATTTGTGTTTATCTTGTTCAGACTAATTCTCTAAAGTGAAGATAACCCAGATCTAGATACCCAACTCTCCACTTGTTGTGAAAGAGCTAGTGGAACCCTCGATGTCAGCTTTAGTCCGTGTCCAGCAACCTTTAACTCTTTCTTCGGACTTCTTTCCTGAAAACAATTAAAACACATATTAGGAAACACAATATAAAATATTCAAATATTATTCATTTTCAAATATATCCAGTTTATTTACCTCACAAAATCATAAATGGCGAGCAACATGGTGCTCGTACTTTACCAAAAGAGACGTATCGTATGACCCTCCTGGATATCCAGCCGGCTCTGCTGCAGATGAAGATGCGCCCCCGCCTAAACTGCGGTCTGGAATCCTACCATCTGCACCTCGTCTTCGAACCACTACAAAAAAAAATATTATAACAAAATAATTAAAAATACAAAAAAATGCACCGAAACACTTCTTAAAAGAGTTCCGGTGTGAAAAAAAAATAAGTTTGACTACCGAAAGACTTCTTAAAAGAGTTTCGGTTTAGTTCATTCAAACCGGAAGTCTTTAAGAAAGAGTTCTGGTACATACACTTACAAACCGAAAGACTTTCTTAAAGAGTTCTGGTTCAATGCCCAAAAATGCAACGAACCGGAAGTCTTTGAAGAAGTGTTCTGGTATACATTTTGTGAACCGGAAGACTTACTCTCAGTGTTCCGGTTTACAATGCCAAAAAATGTCAAAAAATTCTCCTCCAGAAGTCTTCAAGCGCAAATGAAAAAAAATTCATTTCTGAAAAATATACCCTATTTATATGAGGGTATTTTGGTCAAAAAAAATTTTTTTGTAGGGATATGGGTACAATTGTAGGGGTACGAGATAAAGTTTTCCCAAAACAATCATCCAATTCAAATCCGAGTAGTTCTTACATATTCATTTTCGTCCAAATTATAATTCGATTTGCAAATATTTTACATAAGACCAAATATACAAGTTTGACAATTATATATAACTAGATTGAGACCCGCGCGATGCGCGACTGTAAATTAATTTTTATTTATTTTGTATTGAGTTTTATATATATATATATATATATTAAGAATTTTAATTTTGTAAATATGAACAACAAATTTATATTATAATATTTTATTATAAATAAGTGAGACAATAATATGAATTAATTACGAATAAAAGAAATGTATGTTTGTAACTTGAGAATGACATACAAGATTTTATTTTACCAATTGAAATAATTTTTTGTGGAATATATACTTTAACATTAAAAGTATTTTTCAAGTCGTTCTTTTGTTGATATGATTTTAAGAAAACAAAAAATATTTTAAAGTGTGTGGATCTGAACATCTCTTTTATTATTTTTTTAAATATATTTAGTTGGCGTAATAATAAATTTACTGTGAGTAAATTAGTACGATATTTTTTTAAATAAAAAAAGTTAATAATCAAATATTAGGTAATTGTATTTTTGCATTTGTTTGGATTCGAACCCATTAACTTTTATAGAGAGAAACAATATGTTTTGACTTTTTAAAGATTGAGGATGAATTTTGAGAGATAGCACATAGGAAAATAAATGATATGGTATACATGTAGATGAAATATAACAAAATAGTTTAATGCATTGGATTTAATATATACAAATAGATGATTTAATACATAAACTATACAACTTTGACCATTATATATTCTGATTTATTACATAAATTAATCAACACATAGGCTCAAATTTGTTCTATAGCCTAATCATCACAAGTTGTCACATTTACTACATTATCACAATGACTACACATACCATATTTTTAAAGAGCCTCCTTGTGTCAATGACCATCAACATTTTGATATCAACACCAATAGAGAGAGCTTTAGGTTCCCTATAAGTGAAAATAAGTATAATCACCAACATTTTGGTTTCATTGACCGTCAACAATTCTGTTACACAAATCCAGTATATGACATTTGGTAACATATTGCACTACAGAAAAATAGATGCTAAAGTATGAGTTACATCACATGTAAGTTATAATGTAATATTTTTTTGTAGTATTGATTGGGCATTAGGCTAACCCAAAAATTCATTCTCTTAACACAAAACTATATATGTCTTTTCTGCAGCAAAACAGTTTAGGACAATGTGACCGAATCAATGATTTTGTTTATATAAATATTCACACTAAGGGGCCTATTTAAAAGCATGCTATAGAGAAACTAAATTGTGTTAAGGCCATTAACATCAATTCTAATCAAATTAGAGCATGATACTTGCTTAACTTCTAGTCGAGAATGCATACAACGAAGGAGCACACTATTTATCCACAGTAAAATAACAATAGAAAAATGAAGACGAAAAATAAATAAAGAAATGAAGACTTTAGTTGTATTGAAGTATAAGAGACCGGAAGACAATTGAATAAATTGTGCGTTTAAAAAGCATTATAGAGATTGTATTATATACAGAGAGATTACAACTAATTGTATGTTATAGTCGATATGAGACAAGTTTATTTATAAATATTCTTAACACTCCTCCTCAAGCTGGATTATATATGTCATATGAGTCGAGCTTGTTACAAATGTAATCCACTAGAGAATCCTCAAGAGACTTTGTAAACATATAAACTAATTGGTTTTTGAATTTTACAAAATATATATGGTGATTTCTCCTTATAGTATCTTGTCCCTTACATAATGACAACCTATTTCTATGTGTTTGGTTCGTTCATGGAAAACCATATTAGATGCAATGTGGAGTGCTGCTTGATTATCATATATGAGTTTTATGTTATGACGATCTCATATCCTAAGTAAAAATTTCAACCATGCAAGCTCCTTTGAGGCTGCTGTCATAACACAATATTCAATTTCAGCACTAGATAGTGCAACTGTACTTTGTTTGTTTCTTCTCCATGAGATCATATTACCTCAAATTAAAACACAGTATCCATACATGAATCTCATATCCAATGGTGATCCAGTCCAATCTTCATTTGAATAATAAATATTTTTAGAATCACCTTTATCTTCATATAATAGTCCTCTTCCTGGTGCATTCTTTATATATATCTAAGAATTAGAATGACTGCATCCGAATGACTATCACAAAGAGCGTTCAAAGGCTGGCTCATAATGCTCACCACAAATGTAATATTTGGTCTGGTGATTGTAAGATAGTCGAGTCTTCCCACAAACCGTCGATATCTTCCCAGGTCTTTCAATGACCCCCGGACCAAAAATAAGTTTGACGTTGGGATCCATAGGAGTATCAACAGGATGACAATCAAACATATCAGTTTCATTGAGAATGTCTAAGTTATACTTGCGCAGGTTGATTGCAATGTTGGATGAGGAATGAACAACTTAAATACCTAAGAAGTATCTGAGTGGATCCAAACCTTTTGTCTGAATTTTTTTGAAAAGATGAGTTTTGAGTCGCTGAATACCCTCAGTATCATCTCCAGTGATAACAATGTCATCAATATAGACCACAAGAAAGACGTGTTGTTGATGGAGGTATAAAGGAAGAAAACATAATGATCTACTTCACATCTAGTCATTCCAAACTGTATCAAGGCAGAGCTGAAGGGACCAAATCAAGCATGTGAGAATGTTTCATCCCATAAAGAGAACCACGGAGCCGACAAACAAGTCTAGAATTTTCAGAAATAGTAAAATTTGGCGGTTGATCCATATAAATTTCCTCCTCCAGTTCTCTGTGTAAAAAGGCATTTTTAATGTCCAATTTATGAAGCGACCAATGATGAATGACAATCATTGCAAGAAAGAGGTTGTCTGAACTAATCTTGGCCAACGGAGAAAAAGTGTCACAATAATCAAGATCAAATATCTATGTGTATCATTTGGCTACCAAACAGGCTTTGAAACAATCGATCCGGCCATTTGGTCCCACTTTCACTATATAAACCCATCGACATCCTAGTGTAGTTTTGAGTAGAGGCAAAGTAATAATGTCTCAAGTGTTATTTGAATACAATGCATCCGTTTCTTTCACCATCGTTTGACGACAATTAGGATCAGTCATAACTCCACATATAGACTTAGGAATAGACACAAAATCCATAGCAGAAACAAAAGAGACATAGGATGTAGATAGACGATCATAATTTAAAATACTAGCATATTTAAGATTAGGATGATGAGACCAAATACCTTTTTGTAATGCTATTGGAAACTCAGGTTTACGTAACATAATTGGAGGAGCAGTTGGAGCAGGAAATGATGTTCATGTTAGAACTAATAGAATTGAATATGTCCATGCATCATTGAAGTACTGATTGAGAAATAGTAAATGGATTTTGTATAAGAGTTGAGAATTTGTGAACCAACTCATTAAAAATCAATGTAAGAGATACATGACTTCAAAATACTAAATTTAACACCTTAAAATTAAATGTCTAGAATAATAAATTGAAGCATTAAGATCTTGGTACTAAATACATTAAAAAACTTTAAATTACAAAATAAACTTGTAAATAGTCGCAATCTATTATATCATGACTTCAAACAACTATTTGTTTTCCTTTCACTGTTATTAGATCATCCGAAAGAAAATAAAATAACATCAGGTGAAATAATAATCTCAAAAAATGTCTATCTAATAATCTCAATTCCCTTTATAAGGATAAACTATCGAGTCCATTATATTTAACTTAAACACCAACAAAATTGACTTATTCCTTAACAAGGTTTCCAGGATAATTCACACATCCAATAAATTATTACCATGATAACTCACATACCTCATACTCTATAGTGATGTCATGCATAACTCCAATATAATTCGCAAGGATGATGACCACACAGGCTCCCAGTTAGAGGTGAAAAACGGGCACGATCTGTTAGGCATGTCCATTTTGCCAGCATTTTAGTGCGGAGCGAGTCAAGGATTTAGCCCTTCACTTCTAATGTGTCTGTCTCGTCTCACACCGTTTTCTTTGCGTGCTTTTACAGGCGTAGGCATTTACATAAAATTTTATTTTTAATTATAAATAAATATTATTTAGAGATAAAATCCTAGATCACTTTACAATATTTAACTCAATTAGTGAATATCAATTAAATATTTAAATTATATTACTTTAAATTCAAATTTTCTTATTTTCAAATCTTTTAAAATCAATCATCTTTTCATCCAAGTCATTTACTTTCAATCAATTAATTGTTATCTTTTAGACTAAGTTCAACTTTAAAATCCAATTTAATTTTAAAAATGTTTCTAAAATTGTTCTTTGCACACATAAAGTAATTGCATAATTTGGTGGGACTGCTATAGTCGCATTCAGAGTTTTAAAAACTATTAGGGGGAATTAAAGTGGTGTATAGGCATGGCAACGGGGCGGGTCGGGGACGGTTTTTATCTCCTCCAAATCCAAACCCGAATCCCAAAACAATCCTCGTTCCCCGCCCCAAACCCAAACGGGGATGGAGAATCAAAACCCAAACCCGTCCCAAACGGGTTCGGGTTGGGTTCGGGTATCCCCGCCCCGCCACCATTCATTTAATGAAATCAATTTTTTTAATAGAAATATTTATTTTTTCCAAAATAAAATTACATTACAAATAATAAAATAAAACAATCTAAAAAAATTCATACATACATTTCAAATATTTTAAATTAAAATATCAAAACTTTAACCACATATTTAATATTCTAAATTATCAAAAAATAATAATAATGTACATAATAAAATAAACGGGGCGGGTTCGGGGGCGGGTTCGGGGTGGGTACTAGTGTCCCCATTACCCAACCCGTCCCCATATTTTATAATCGGGGAAAACCCAAACCCGAACCCAAACCCAGTCAAAGCGGATTTTCCCCGTCAACTTCGGGGCGGGTTCGGGTGGGTACCCACGGGTATGGGTTATGTTGCCATACCTAGTGGTGTATAAGATTTCTTATCGTAATCATAATATGAATTAATTATAATTTATTCTTTAATATAAAAATGATGAAAACAGGATTAATATCAATATCTACCAATATTATTCTGTCGTGACACGTTTTTTAAAAGAGTCATTGATTTTTTAGAGAAGTTTGACTTTTTCTACAATCACATGTAAAGTAAACCCAAACGGATGATTGTGATGTATTGACAGTGTAAATTTTTTTACACTGACAGTGCATAACAATTAATCTCTTTTTAAAATATGGGTCACACTTATAAAACATTATTTGTATTATGAAAAATCACACTAAAGAGTTTCATACTAAGTTATATGTCAGCCTTTACATTAATAATTATTCATTTCTTTCCAAGAGCCCTTAAGAAAAAAAAACCTTAACAACATCTACCATATCTTCCACAAAAAGAAAGAACAATAACACAACATGGAAGAAGAGAAACCAAAAGGTTGAAACACCTAGAAAATCCAAAAAGAAAATAAAAGAAGACATATATATATATATATAATATATATATTACTCATTTTCTTCAGGTATAGAGTCCAATATTGGCTTCCGAACATTTCTGATATGAACACCATCTTCTTTAACAACTGATAATAAATCTTGTAAAGATATTTGTTTATTCACTAACTGTTGAAGCTGTTGCTTTGTTATTAAAACTTTGATCCTCTTTATGCCAGCTTCTGGCTCTTCCTCTTTGTTATGAGGAAGCAAGTAGTACAATTTTCCACCCTTCAACTCATGATCTTGCGATAGAGTTTCTGTCGCGTTCTTTGAAACACCGATACCATAATTACCAGGAAAATTTGTCAAGATATCTTTGACATGAATCGGAGAACTAAACTCTAGTATTTTACCATCTTGTTTGGCTACTTTAACAAGTTTTTCCATGGTGGATGCTATGCAACATGGTTCTGAAATTGGTTTAGAAAGAGCTAGACAATTTCCCATTTTTGGTGAAACAGAAGCAACTATAGAGATGATGACAAAATGGAAGTAGTTTAATGTGTGTGAGAGAGAGAGGAAAGAGGAAAATGTAAGTTATGTGAGATTGAAGGGAAAGGAAGTGAGATATATAGTGATGACTAGTAGTGTGGTAGGTCTTTTTAAAAAATAGATGGGTTTGTTTTGTGTGGAGTAGAGTAGAAACATGTTTTACGGTTAAGTATTCAACTTGTGAATTGGAAAAGGATTAGAATAAGAAAGAATTTGGGTTTTCTAAACTTATAGTTACATTAGGAATGATTGTTAAGATTTAACTTTAATATTTTAAAATTAAAAATTTATTAAAATTTGAATGTGACTGTTATATTGTATATAATCAAACCAAATGAGAGAGTATCTTTGAGAATTGGAAATGAAATATTTGTCCATACGCATGCAATAAAAGGTCGGTTAAGTGGAAAGTGGCAAAGTTGCACTTCCTCATTTTGACTAGTATTTTTTAAGCACCTTTAGATCAATATGTTACTTATTCTTATAATAGGGTGGTACTGGGTATGCTGATAGCCTTTGCTTTTGAACTAGACCATCAATGTCCTAATTTGGTGGAGCAAAAAAATCTTCAACTTGAGAGAGAGAGAGACTTTTTGTTCCTTTTATATTCATCTATGAAATATCTTAAGACAACCCTAATTGTGAACCATTTATATTGCATTTTGTTTGTTTAATCTATTTCTATTTCATTAACCTTTTTTTTACCTCAAAGACAGTGATGTAACAAATCAAATTCATATATGATATGGTTTAGGTAGTGCAACTATACAAGGCTTAAAAGTTTGGTAGTAGGTTGCATTTTGATTAATTAGTTTTGTTTGTTTGAGATTTTAGATTTTAACATAATTTAACTACTAACTACTCATTTCATGACTAGTTTTAAATTGGTCATGTAACCATGACTAGTGAACATGTCACACTCTTTGAGTTGAGGTTGCTTCAATGTAAAGGGCTTTCTCTCAATCCTATGTTAATACTATTGTCATATATAAATAATCACAATTTGGGTATATAAAATTGTTATAGGTTTTGGTTACCAAGTATGCACTCTTAAAAACCAATAAACAAGTACATTTGCTTTGAGTGCTAGTAGGTATAACCTTGGCCCCCAACATAAGAATATGTCATTGTCACATTCGATTAAACATGAGTAGACAAAGATCTTCTAAATCCACAAAGGCCCTTTTGTTTAATTTAATTTATTTAGGACTTGCTTACCACATAGCTTCCTAATCAATGTTGAGGAATTCACTAGTGTTAAAAGTTCAAATTTCGATGGTGTTAAATTAAAGCAAAAGGTTATATAGTTAATGGATTATATGTTCAAAATTATCATTCCTATAAACTAGTTCTATATGTGTGTCTTTTTAATTGGATATTCACATTTCTTTAAAAAGAGATTCGAAATATTTCAAGAAATGTGGACAAAGTTAAACAGTTTCTACTTTAAATAAGAAATGGACGTGTCTCATCATTAAATAAGAAAGTTTGTCCCCTTGTATAGACAAAAAAAAAGTTAACTTTTTGTTGTAAGGGATTGTTTAGTAAAAAATATTAGAGACTAATTAGGGTAGATATTAGACAAAATAATAGATTCATTGTGATATATTTGTCTTTTCGAATTTCTATCCAAATATTTTTAATTTTTAAAAAATATCTCAAAATAATTTTATTTTCAAAAATATTTTTAAAGTACCCCACTTTTAAGAGGAGGCGCTGGATCAATTGACGCCAGCTCCTAAAATTAGAGAGGAAGCGCCTATTGGATTGGTTAGGGCACATGGGGCTGCCAATCCAATTGGCGCCCATGTGTTATTTTTGAGAGGAGGCGCCAATTGGTCTGGCGCCTCAGTGCAAAGTGCAATTTTTTTTGTTATAAATAGAGGTGTTGCGTGAATCATTTTTCCACATCTCATTTCATAATTTTGCACACATGTTTGGTGTTCGTCGTCGTTATGGAAAGGTGATTTATTCGAGAGACAAACCTCAGATGTTGATGCTCTTCTGGAACATCACTATTTTCGATCAACTGAAGAGGGAGTTGGTTCGTTGGTTAGATGAAAAAATACCAGAAGGGGAAAAAATTAGAAGTATTGAGAGACTCGACATTATATTTGATTGGGTGCGAATCAAAACTGATAAGGATGCTAGAGAAATGATGTTTGAACGAGATGACATTAGTTTGATTGTTGTAATCAGTTAGAAATATTCTGTGTTAAGTTTGCTTATGTTGTAGTGATGTTTGTTGTGAACCTTGTTGTAACAAAAAGTTAATGATATATAAAAATTAAAGGTTACAAAAATCCAATGTTACAAAAAGATTAGGATTATGACTCAGATGTTGCTCATCGATTGAGACAGCTGTTCTTATTGTGTCCTGATTGACGACATATACTACATAGTCTTATCATTTTATCTGTCGTATCCATTTCTGTTCTAATATGTGTGATGTTCGGCCGTCCTTTTTTCTTTCTACGCATCTCGTCATTTGTGCCAAACTTTGTCACCTTCATATGGAGGTCAGTATTCCTCCATTGATAGCACTGAGAAGCTTTTGTTATACACATTCATGACGGTAATGACCTTGTAAACATGAGACAAATGGTTGTAAGCGTCCTGGCGAGTATGTGCGAATGTCGCAATGACATGGGAACAAGGAATACAGAAGGCCCGGAACTTTCCACATTCGCACAAACTTCTGTTTAGTTTGACAGCATAGGATAAATTTGGTATACCCTCATTGTGGTCCATTGTTTCCTGTACGGTGAAATTTTGCCTATGACGGTCAAAGACTGTTACCGTGTGTGTGCTAGCTTTGATGCTCTCCTCTTTCATCACTTTCACGCAACACTCACTGAATATTTGCCCAAACATTAACACCGCACTCCATCTTTTACCTCTGTTTGCGAAGCTAGAAGTCAACCTATAATAGGTTGATCTGACCAAGGCGGTTATTGGAAGATTTCTAATGCCTTTGAATACGTCGTTCATGCATTCCACAAGGTTTGTTATCATGTGACCCCATCGACAGCCTCCGTCAAATGCCCTTGTCCACTGCTCTACTGGTATATTATCCAGCCATCTTCCTGCATCTTCATTAGACAGTCTAATTTCATCACGGTAATATTGAAATGACGGCTGAGTTAGAGCATACCCAACATTCACCACTTTCTTGCGAAGGTTCTTATCTTTGATTGCATGCATGAAGTTTTGTGCGATATGTCTAATGCAATAGACATGGGTAGAAGGAGGATCATGCCATCCGTTGTCATGGTTATTGTAAGCACTCTCAATGGAAGCATGTCTATCAGAAATCAAATAGAGATTGACTTGTGGAGACACATGTGTTCTGAGATGTCGAAGAAAGAAACCCCAACCATCAGCAGTTTCACCTTCAACCAGAGCAAAGGCAATGGGAAAGACATTGTTGTTGCCGTCTTGTGCAACCGCCATAAGCAAAGTACCTTTGTATTTTCCGTATATCCATGTTCCGTCAATTTGAATAATAGGTTTCAGAATGCAAAACCTTTGATGCACGGGTCAAACGCCCAAAAGAGACGGTGAAAGATTCTATTTCCAGTAACACAGGTTCCGCCTGGCGTAATTGCTGGAAATGTCTCCATAATTGCAACAGTTCCTGGTACGTATGCTTTTAGTGCCCATAAAAACCGTGGTAATTCTTTGTATGAATCCTCCCAGTTGCCTAATACATGTTCAACAGTCTTTGTCCTCGCAATTCATGTTTTCTTGTAAGATGGAGTATAATTATATCTTGTGACGATATAAGATATTATTATACTCACCTTCACTTATGGGTATTTGTTAACAAACGATAAAATGTCTTGATATATCAATGTAATGCTTAACTTACGGTGATCTTGTTCAACGTTAGTTGCAATGCATTTGTGAGGTGGGTCTATTGAAGCTATCTCCCAAGAGTCGTTTTTCTTTTTGTGAGATGCAGCCAACCGAAACTTACAAAGGATGTTACGACATTGATGACATACCTTCTCGAATCAGTGTGTTTCACTGTGAAATCAGCAGAGTTATTCATGTGAAATTTTTTGATAGCTCGCACACATTCTTCTTTAGTGCGGAACATGTCTCCCACCTTTAACTCGCCTTCTGATCATGGATAGGGGTTATAAAAAACACGGTTGGATGTTTCATCGTCATGAAAATCCATGTTTGTCATATGTTGAGGCGGATTGTAGACATGACTTGGAGGTAATGGCGCTGGTTGATCATCATCTTCAATGTTGTTGTTCAACATATGATCGACCTATGTCTCGGTCTCTTCTTCTTCTTCATCAACGATGTTGAATTCTGCTTCTGCTTCTGGATTGACGTCATCTGAGTATTGTGAATAAAATTCATAAGATTCATCCTGATTAGTTATTTGAGATTGCTGAGATGGTATACTTGGTTGAAGAGTAATATATAACTCAATATAATTGCAACCAGAATGTTCGTGTCTAACAAATATATACTCAACATCTTCATCATCCCGTACCTTTAGCGGGAAAAACTTGCATTGACTGTTCTAAAAAAAATTGGATTTTGATATGTGATCTTTGACACAATACCAGATCCTATGCAAGATTGAATTCGTTTTTTCAGATGCAAGGAATTTGAATTTCTCTTGATCGTAAGTCGGATGGTATCAGTGTTTCGAAAATAAAACCCGTATAACTCAGACTCATATGTCTCACCATTGTAGTGAACATTGACATTATATTTCGGTGAAGATGACATTGTAATATTTCTTGTGTAGATGAAAATTAATTTCCTGCTGCAGATGAATGTGTGTTGATTATTGGATGTAGATAGTAAGACACTTAAATAGGTAAGTGATGTGTCTAACATGCAAGCAAGTCCGAAGTGATGTGTCAAACATGAAAGCAACTCAGACTCATGTGTCAAACATGCAAGCTAGACGGAAGTGATGTGTCCAACATGCAAGAGAGAGGAAAGCCACGTGTCACACATGCAAGCCCTAACTCCAAATGAATTGGCGCTCGCTTGCAATGCTTGCACATGGGCGCCAGTCCATTTGGCGACACCGTCTCTTGCATGCAGAGCTCGTAACCAAGCATGCATGTGCCAGGCTAGCTCTAGATGTGTCATGCATGAGCCTAGGGAGGCGCCAATTTTATTGGCGCTAGCATGTAGCAAATGCACATGGGCGCAAATTCATTTGGCTAGCACATGTAATCACATTTTTCCAAGCTTCCTCACTTTTGCATGTCACACCTTATAAATAGGCAAGAGACTCTCACATTTGTCCCACACCAACACTCACTACTTCCTCAACAATATCAAATCTTTCATCTGCAATAACCTCTTTCATCTGCACCAACCTCTTTCATCTCCGACAAGATGTCTATTCTCACAATGGGTGAATCATACAGAGGAACAGTTGCAAACATAGCAACTTATGTAAACGTTTAATTCTTTTGTTATTTGTCTAGAATACCTTTTAATAACATATCAACTTAGTAACTTTTTTTGTTGTTTCTTTTATAGGATGTTTCAAGGTTCCGTACTCGGGTCCACGAATATGTACACATGGACCCGGTGATTCAACCGTATGTCGAACTCACCGGTTTTGAACATATAAGCAAAATAATGTCTTGGTCGGTGGATAATAAATTCATTCTTGCATTATGTGAAAGATGGCATCCTGAGACACACGCATTCTGGTTTCCAACCGGTGAGTGTACCCTGACGTTGGAAGACGTCTATATGATATTGGGACTGCCTATCAAAGGTAAAACTGTAAATGGTGAAACCAACTATGCGAATTCAATTTGCATGGACCTCTTGGATGCTGATTTGTTAGATGATAACTCAAGAGGTCAAGGTATACTCCTTTCATGCCTTAAGGCATACTATAACAGCTTACATTTAGATGAGCATTCTACCGAAGAGGCTCAAATAATAAAAACTAGGTGTTACATTATGCTTTTAATTGGTTCTTTTTTATTCCCGAAGGTAGTGGTTTTAGTATGCATGTTATGTATTTACCTTTACTAAGACATGTAGATAGAATAGGAAGTTACAGTTGGGGATCCTCTTGTCTGGCCTATCTTTATAGCTCTTTGTGTAAAAATTCACACAAAGACACATCTACCTTTTCCGGATGTGTTGTTTTACTCCAAGCATGAGGTTGGTCAAGACTATCGTCTCTAGCGCCCGACAACAACAACCTTTTCACATTCCCGTATGCACAAAAGTGAGTTATTTAAAATACTATATATTTACTTGCTTTACCGATTATCATCTCTAACTAATATTTTTACCTTTATGTTGCAGATGGTCGGCACGTGGTATGAGTTATAACAGATGTCCTAGACACTGCATTACCCAGTATCGCAATCTCTTGGATCACCTTCGAATGGCAGATGTATAATAATCTAATTATTTCGTAATAATTTGTTAATCCTTCTACCAAGTTTATAATCTAACATATGTTCACATTTCAGTTCATTTGGAGTCCATACCTAAATTTGGATCATGACCATGTCTTAACTAACATTGTGATGCCAACTGAAGAAAAACCAAGTCGTACTTATATGGCTTGGTACAGATCGGTTGGTTTTGAGTTCATCGCCGAGGATATGTACCTATATGACCCACGCCAGGCAACCTACACACCAGACACCTCAACATCTAACCCCCAACAACATTGTCAGACCGACTACACACAACCCCCTATCCGTCAAACTTTCCGTTCCACAAACACACAAACATACAACCCTAACATGCCATACACCCAACCACAATACCAAGAGCATACCTCGTACCACCACCAACAACTAGATCATCAACCAGATACCCAACATTGCTTCGCACCCAACACATCACCCTACCAAAGCCGTCTTAGCCAAAACATCGATCATTTAACACCAACCGTCCTTCCTCCTACCATAGCCAAGAAGTCCAAACATCTCAAAATCGAAACCTTCAACAACCCTATCTCTACAAAACATCACAACAATCTTTCCAACCTTTCCTCGACGCATCATTCACACCAATGTCTCCCTTAAATCGTCTTGGTCGCCCATTAACAAGTCAAACACAACCCAACCACTATGGCATGGGTCATGAACTCAACTATGACGGTACACCTTTGATGCATACACAAGACTATGCTGATTTGTATGACTATCTCAACATGTCATCTCTTACAGTTGGTAGTGATGTTCCTGGGTCCTCAGATGCTCAAACACTTGGGGTGAATCATCAACGTGGGTTAGGGCCACGGGTTCGGGTAGTTAGGGGATGTAGGACCGGAGGTCGGTTAGGTGATCATGGTCATCAACATTAGACTTTTTTTTGTAAACGGGAATTAATATTAATATGAATTGGTCTGATTTCGAAATTATGTATCATGTAGACTATTTTTGAAAAAAGTAAATACAAAACACGCTGAGGTGACAATCCAATTGGCGCATCCCCTTAACCTTTACACATGGACGCCAATTGAATTGGTTGTACCATGTGCCCTAGCCAATCCAATTGGCGCCTCCTCTATAAGTTTAAGAGGAGGCGCCAATCCAATTGGCGTCTCCTCTTAAAAGTGGGGTAGATTGAGATATTTTTTGAAATCAGGGTTATTTTGGGATTTTTGTTCAAAATATGGGTTATTTTAGTAAAAAATTCTCCCGTTTCGTGAAGTCATTATCCAAATATTGACCTTTGTATTATATGGAGATTCGTTCTCAAAAAAGATGTGTACAATATTATTACTGAGACATTAACTATATGAATGACTCTAGAAAATAGGCATTCAACATTCTTCCTCGGATAAAGAGGAGTAGTTATCATCTCTTGAGATTTTCTGAACCTAGGCCCAAAATGCCTCTATAAATACATTCTTTTAACAGGAGAAAGACAAATCATAATACCTTCATTACACAAGCTTAATACGGAGCTTCTCACATCACGTGAGTTTGTTTGCTCTCTTCATAGTCAATAAACATCTATCCACATAAGGATACCATGCATTCCTGTATTTTTTTTACAAATACAATAATCTTAATATATTTCAATAGATAATTTTCTACACCACCCTTTAGATAGTGAACTAGCCATAAAATTTTAATGAAATTGTCGGAATAAGAAAGAATTGGTCTAATTTCTAAGAGATGCAATTGCAACAAATTCTGTAAAGATCCACAAAATTAGGAGTGAAGGAGAGGAACGCCTCATAGGATTTTATCATGTAGGTTGAACTATTTCTTATGTAGTTGAGTATTTATAAGGATTGAAATTAAAATGTGAGATTATGAATGATTTTTTAGAAACGTATTTGATTCTTCCATACTCTAAAAATCTTATTTCATTTCTAAATTTACATTCACTTCTAATGTATACACTGAAAGTTGAATCAATTCATACATTATAAAATACTTTTCATCCATTTAAATTGGTATTCATTACATTAGTGTTTTCATCATCATCATGTCTGGAAGTTGAAAGTGAAGATTGTTTAGCACAAATTGAAACAACGACAGAATCATTACTAGATCGTGCAACAGATTTGGAATGTGAAACTCAAATTTTCCAAATTGGATGGAACTCATGCTGTTGAGTGGATTTTAAAAGAAGTATAACTTTTTGAATATTACAATAAATCAGATACATATAGGTTGACGATTGCAGCGGTACATTTGGATCAACCACAAACGTTGTGGTACCAAATGATGCAGCGAACAAAACATGGAAACTCTTTGCCCCAGTGGTTGTCAAAGTCAGGATCTCGATAAAGATCGTTAGGATATAGAAAAAGTATAAATAGTAAAATTCTAACACAGATAGTAAGATCCCAACAAATAAACAAAATTATATAAATGACTAAAAAAACAACCTTAACATATAAAATTATCATTAACTTACTCATCAATAGCAAATATTCAATAAAAAACATAATTTCGTCAAACATAATATTCTCAACAACAACTAAAGACATAATTGTCTTAAACACATTTCAAAATACATCATCTAAAACATCATCTTAACTAAAACATTATCTAAAATTTATCACTTAACAAGTCCTTAAAGAAATTTAGATCATTGAGGCAAGCATTATCTTCTTCTCCATCAAATTCATCATTGGGTTGCTCTTTTTAACCCCTCGCCCAATTTGAAAAAATAAGGGGGAGATGATTATATGATACTCAAGATATGATGTTGCTCATAAGTAGTTATGTGTTGCTATTATATGAAGAATGACGGGGAGAATGTGCATAGTACTGGTCCTATGTCATTTGTCTCTCTTTAGACAAATAGGGGGAGAAAAAGGAAAATAGCACACTTAAAAGGGAACACCTATTTGATAATATTTTCTTATAATCTTTGTCTTGAGTAAGTTTAATAGGTGATTTGCCTAAAATATATCCAAAGGGAAATGTTGTTTCTTTGATTGTATAGGAAAAATGGATAGCAAGATGTATGAAATATGTTGTGTGACATCTTGGCATGTGTTCTATACTGATTGGATTCTCATGCACTTCAGATTTGTTCAAGTCCAAGGTTTGAAAGAAATATTTGGATTAGTATATAAGATTTAGAAGATTGGATTTGCATTGAAGAAGAAACCTACTCAGATGATAATGAAAACTGGGTTAATTTTGTTTCATAAGGAGTTATTCTAGCTTTTTGTTCTGATGTTCTAGCTTCAGTCCTGATGTTCTGGCTTTCTGAGTATATAATCCCAACTCTCTTCTCTTATATCTCATTTCTCTCATCTCAATCTCTCTATTCTCTTTCCCTCCCTTTTGTCATCTATCCTCTTACCGAAATACCAACCACCACCTGAACCCTAGGACAACCATACCCTTCCCTATGACCACAACCAAAACCACCACATTCAAACCTTATTCTTCATGTTCATCATGAACATGAAGAACACCCAAACCAGAACATGAACACCACCGTCCAACCCAAGAATCAATTGTCCCGACCACCGTCCACCACCATGAGTTCATTGGAAAACTCATGGTGTTCTTCCTGTTCTTCAAGAACATGAAGAACATTCATCTTTGACCCTTAAAATCTTAACCATATTTCCAAAAACAACCTAAAACCCATCTAAATCACACCAAACCAATACCAATCGACAAATCGTAACCCCCTAAACACTAATCCAACCTCAAAACAACAAAATCAAACCTAACATATTCAAACCCGAAATTCCCAAATACGTCTCTATCCGACCTAAACCAAACCCTAAGTCTAACACAGAACCCCCTAACATTCATACGAAGAACCCTAACCCTACCTTCAAAACCAGATGAACCCTAACAACCCTAACCATAACTTCATTTTTCTGGACCCCAACCCAACTACCTTACATCATCCCAATCGATCCCCCAAACAATAAATCGACCCTCCCCATCACTAATCCATACCTTAAAAAACACAATTAAACAACCTAGTTTCAAACCCTAACATCCCAGACCCTTTTCTGCTTAACCCTAAACCGACCCATATAAAATTCTAAACACGCAATCTTGAGACGAACCAACAGAAACAAAACACAAGAATACAGATCAAAACATCCATCAATATATGCAGAAGAAAAATAAATTCAATAAGGAGTCAAACCAACCTACGGGGAGGAGGTCTTCCCATGTACAAAAGATAAGTTTCTTTATCTCCTACCTTTAGTTCATTTTTATTATTGCTTTTCATTCTCTCACTCCTTCTCTACCTCACTTTTCCTTTCTTTTGTTTGTCCAAGGTCACACTGAGCTTGCTGAGATGGAAGGGAGATTCAAGGTTGAGGCTGAAGATCTTATGGTTTAGTTGTTGTTATTCTTCAATGTGAAGAGCAACAACCTTAGGGTTGTAAATTTGTAAATTGTGGATGCCCTTTCTCTGTAATCTTAGGGTCTTTTATAGTGTAAATATTAGGTTAAGAATTAAGTTTGATTTGTTATATTAGAAAGTTTTGTATATGATTTGATCTGCTTCGTGTTATTTGATGTGTTCAAATTGTAACCGATATTCATATTGATGAAAATATTTGATTTTTCTTTTTTGATTCAGTTTAATCCATTTTTGCAACAATGTTTACGCGTTTGGTGTTTTTTTTCTTCTGATTTTTGACCTTTTTTTCGAGCTTTAAACTTAAATCTAGCGTCTGACCAAATTAATCCTCATGAAAGAAATAAAAAAAAAGTAAAAATAAATTTAACCGAAACCGTGATAGGCCTAAAGAAAACCTAGTAACAACTTAAATCTAATACTAATCATTAATCTGATAATAACAATTAAATACTAAATAACCTAATAATAATAAATAATAATAATAATAATAATAACAATCTTCTAATAAGTAATAATCTAATAAGTAATAATAATCTAATAATAAATAATAATAATTAAAAATATAATAATAAAATTACTTCCTGCTAAATAATTTAAAGATAATACTTAATAATAATAATATTATTAAAAATAATATTAACAAATACTAACTTAATATTACAATTTATAATCTATAAAAAAATATCAAAAAAATATAAATGATAAATCCAACCATAGTAACATAAAAATAAAAAGTAGTTTTTAATAATAACACTTTAAATAATATGACTAAATAAAAATCAAAATGGTCCTTCTTTGACTTTTGGGTCATTGGAGTTAACTAGTTGACATACGTATGATGGACTCTGATGAAACAAGGCCTCCTACACCAGCTCAAGTGGATTGAGTCTGACCCAAGGCACTCAGATACTGGACATACTCTAATACAGACTGTGGTTTTGAGTAATTGAGATGAATAAAATAGTGTGATCAAAATTTGGGGTATGACAGAGTTGACTCTCAACTTCAGCCTTAAATGATTTGAACACATCCAACGATTGAGACTTTTTATGTATAAGAAACATGTATGCATATCTAGAATAATCATCTATGAATGATATAAAGTATTGTTGATCATTCAAAGGTGTGGGAAATAGTCCATAAATGTCTGTATGTATCAATTCTAAGACATAAGTATCTCTATATGCACCTTTTTTTTGTATGTTTATCTTTAACACACTCAACACAAACATCAAAATTTGTTAAGTCAATAGAGTCCAAATTCCATCAGACACTAGTCGCTCAACTCTATTCTTAGAGATGTGACCTAAGCGTTTGTGCCATAATGCTCCTGAATCGTTATTATCAATTTTACGCTTAGTACCACATGATTCCACATTTAAGTAATCTCCATAGGTAGCTATTGTCTCAAGAAAATATAGATTATAATGACTCATAAGTGAACCAGTTCCAACAATATATGAATTAAAAGACAACTTGAATACATTATTTCCAAATGAACATAAATAACATAATTTGTCCAAATAAGAAACTAAAATTAAATTTTGTCTAAATGACGGTAATACAAAAGTGTCTTTCAAATCCAAATAAAATCTAATACACATTGATAATCTAAAATGGCGTACAACTTCCACCTACACTGACTTTCCATCTCCAACATAGATGTATCTTTCAACATTATTTGGCTTCCGATAGTTCAGGAAACCCTGGGTTGAAACACTAATGTTAGTAGTTTCACCAGAGTTTAACTACCAAGTGTTTCTAGGTACTGAAACTAAATTGACCTCAAAATAGACCAAAGTATGAAATATGCCTTTCTTTGCATGTCAAACGTGATATTTAGGACATTTCTTCTTCACATGTCCATACATTTTACAAAAGAAACAATTATCCTCATGTTTTTATTTCCTTTATGCTGGAACATTTGCAGCTTCATTCATGGGCTCATTAGTTTTCTTTATTTTGCCCATGTCCTTAGAGGTGCCAACAAAATGAGCATTTTTTGTCTTATCCTATTTCACCATTTCTTCTTCTTGCACACAAAATTAAATGAGCTCATTAAGAGACTATTTCTCTTTTTGACAGTTATAAGATATCTTAAACGAACTAAATTGTGAAGGAAGAAAAAATAATATTAAATGAATGAGCAAGTCTTATGACAACTCAAGCTTTAGTGCCTTAAGTTTTGAAAAATGTTTGACATGCCCATAATATATTATCTTATAGTTCCTTTTCCTTGATACTTCATGGAAATCAAGTTCTGAAGAAGAGTATTATTTCTGCCTTATCGCTTTTCTTGAAGTGATTTTCAATCCCAGCAAGGAAATTTTTGGCATTTGTTATATCTTCTGATATTGTACACTTAAAGACCTCAGAAATGTCGCGCTTAATGATCATGAGACTCATGCAATTGGAGCGATCCCACTTCTCATAATACTTCCTCTATTAAGAGGTATTAGATACCTTAAGAGAAGTTGGTTACTCTGTCCTTAAATCAAGGTCAAGATCCATGCAACCAAGAAGAATTTCCATGTTCTCTTTCCAGTCCTTGAAATTTTCCCAATTAAGGACCGGAACCGAATTCAGATTAGCCGATATTGAAGCAATTGTAACTGAAAAATAGAACAAAAATTAAACACTTTAAATATACTCGTATAAAAGAAAAACGGAATCATCAATATGTTCAAATAATGGCATAACCCATCTCAAGATACCTAGTTTACCATCAATATCAAGTCTTTTGACACAAATATTAACTACTAGTGGTACTCTTGTTGTAATGGTCAAACATTGATAGTAAAACATATCAAATAATAAACTCCTATTTGAATTGATTTATTATTCACATGTGAGACCTTAAAATTATCACATATTTACCATCACAGGTGTGTAAGAAATCCTACCAAATACCAACTATCCTTTAGGCCAGTTGATACTCGCATGAATAAACATACACAAAAAACATGAAAATCATTTAACATTTCTTATAAGTAATTTCCATAAAAGAGGTTACTTTGGCGAGTTTTCATTTTAATTGACTCATTTAAAATGTTAAACTATAGTATAGAATGCAAACTATAGCCAAAGCTTGAACAAAATTAACTAAAAATAAATAAATAAATAAAATAAAATAAATAACCAAAAAAATAGCCAGGGTGACGATCGGGTCATCACAGGATTGTGACATTCGTCACCCGTTCCTGACTAGAAAGTATTGTCTGCCAATCAATGATGACGGTCTTCGTCTGAAGGGATGTGCCCATCAGCCAGCATTGGCGATCATCGGCAGGAATGAGGTACTCTTCGCTCTTTGTTAACCGTCATCGGCAAGGCCACGCCCATCATTAAGACTTCGGCGCGTGATGGTCAGTCCATCATTTTCCCAAAATTTTCTGAATTTGTTCATCATCCGAAAGAAAAATGATGAAACATAAACCGATATCAGGATTAACAACATAAAATATAAACATTATGCAAAAGGAAGATCAAAAGGCATCCCAATTTTGGAATCACAATATAAAAAAATCCTAAGTTCTAATTGAATCGGATATCAGTAGTTCTGATATCGCTTGTTAGATTTGCTCTTTACCGTATGATTTCTAACAGTATAAAAATCAAGACTAGAACTCTAAACTAATCTCTATGAGTCGATAACCCATCAACCACGTCCCTTAAACCCATAATTGAATTCAATTAGAGAATGAAAGTGAAAATGTACCTGATTTTTCCATTCGAATCGTTGAAGGTTTGCAAATACTTGATCTTCCGATTTGTAGAGTTCCTTAGATTTTCTTGAATCTCCTATGATGAAAATGAAGAGGTAATCCTAATAAACTGTGTGTTCGATTGCTCTACAAATGGGGACCATAACCCATATAAATAATTTTAGGGTTATTTCTTAGTTTTCAATATTCTAATTTGCCCCCTCATCAAATTAGATATTGACTTATGGTATCTACACAACCACCTTATCTATAATGACATTTATGCTTTTAGCCACAAATTTAATATTAATTAAACCACTATAATTTTGAATAATTAAATAATGGTCCTAACACATATAAAATTACATTTGTGACCCAAAATTCTAACAAGATGCATGATTGAATCACTTGCATAAATGGTTAATAGAATGGAATAAATTCAAATGAAAAAGAAATCGTGTGTGACGTGTGGCGTGGTCACACAAGCAATCAAGAGTAAATATCTTCAATATTGACTTGGGCCAATGTCTTTTTTCTTAAATTTGATCTTGCGACCGACTAATTTAAGGGAACCAATTCCACCTTCTACTTACAGGGACTCTGTTTAAAGCCAAAACAAAGTTATGTACGAATTTGTCCCAACATAAGAATTATTTGTATCTAGCACGATTCGAATCTAAGACCTTGAGAAATACACACTCTAAAGACCCAAAACTTCAACACAACCCTAAAATTATTTTTCTGGACTCTAACTCAAGATTCCACATCTTTTATGATTCAGGGTTGACTCTAACTCATGATTCCACGACTTCTTTGATTCCCAACCACCTTTAAAACATATAGTTGAATTATTGCATAAAATCTAAAAAAAGTTACAATTAAATTAAACCATAACATACTACTATGTAAAACCCCTCTCACAACGGTTGATAAAGCGATACCATCACGGTTGACCAACCATTGTAAGGTTGGGTGTGATTATAAGCATGTAGTTTACAACAACGACATATTACCCGTTGTAGTAAACAAGATAGAGCATTACATATAGCAACGGTTGTTATAAATAACCATTGTGAAATAATTTATAGGTATTGGGTTTGATACCCAGCAACATCATTTTTGGCGTTTATTATTCTGGATTGTGCTCTGCTTATAACAACTGTTTAGGATTTATATATATATATATATATATATATATATATATATATATATATATATATATATATATATATATATATATATATATATAGAGAGAGAGAGAGAGAGAGAGAGAGAGAGAGAGAATTTTACAAAATTCCCAACTTTTTAACCGGAATTCTTCTGAATTGTATCAGACTAGAAACAACAGCACGCTTATTTGTGAATTCAATTAGATAAAAAATTGTATTACTCAAAGACAAAATTCCATTAAGAACAAAATATTATATATTACATCAAAATCAAAATGGCATATAACAATCTACAATTTACACATCATTACATCAAATAATACTATATTGGTGTCTTGGTGTATTGTTTCTTGGTGTGTTGACTTTAAACACCTATATTTTCAAATAATAATACTTGTTAGTAAATAATCTTAGAAATTATAATTTACAATAAATTATGAATGAAGAATATAAAATACTTACTTTTTAATTTTACCATATGCCTTCTTGATGATCATTACGAATAACATGCACATCATCTCTATCAACTTCTTTATATGAAGTAGACGCTTATGTTGTGTAAGAAGGAGTGGAAGGAATATCAAAATTTTCATCACTCTGAGGAATGTATTTTCCTTGGAGAATAATTACCTATCTACTCGATAAGTCTGAAGGGTCTGCCACATAAAAAAACTTGTTTTGCTTGAGTAGCCGTGATGAAGATTCAATCATATAAGTTGGCTTTCCAAGGTCACCTCGTGTGAATCATAACTCATCAGTTTGTAGACCATTGTTATTGGGAACCCACTTGCATTTAAATAAATGCATTTTGAAAATAACATAATCAATCTCCAAAATCTTCTCAATGACACCATAGAACGCGTTAGTTTTCAAAATAGGATTCTTATCTTTTGAACTAGATAAATACATGAATTTGGCCTCAAACATAACCCCATTATTTAACATTGTACTTTGATCAAATTTTTCTCTTGTATAAAAGGAAAATTTTAAAAGGTCGTATGCAGTCTAAGTTATCACATTAAATTTTGGTATGTACGACAACCATTTAATTATCTCGGATGCACTATCATCATTATAAACCCTCTTATTAAAATAACTTATGAATTTCTTATTATGCTCTGTCAATAATGACTTGTCATTCATTCAGGGATATTTTTTCTTTATAATTATTTTGAGAGTAGCTATGTAAGGTTCAACTTCACTAAGATTATTCAATATATATAAGTTGTTGCATCAAGACATGACAATCAAGAGATTTTGAGCCAATTAACTTGAGATATTTCATTGATACAAGTTTTTTAATGTTTGATGAGTAACCTTAGGGAACTTTGATAGCATGAAAACACTCGCAAAAACTTTTATTTTCCTTTTTAGATAGAGTGTGACATACCGAAGGAAAATAAGTTCTTTTTCCTCTATCTTCTAGAGCCAACAACTGTTGTCATATATCCATCTCCACCATATCTAAACGGGAATTCTTATTATCGTTAGTCTTTCCTAGAATGTTTGGAAGTGTTCCTATCAAACTATCACACATATTTTTCTCTGCATGCATCACATCAAGATAATTTCTTACATCGAAGCTAAACCAATATGGAAGATCAAAGAACACAAATCTCTTTTTCCAAATATTTCTCTCAACGAGACCTGTTTTATTCTTTCCAAAGACAATTGTAAGGTGTTTTTGTCGTTGATAAACTTCATTTCCAGTTAAAGGTTTATGAGTGATTTCAAACTCCTGATATCCCTTAAAAGCCTTCTGTAATCTACAATAAGGATGATTGGGTGTAGAAATTTACAATGCCCAAGGTAAACCTTATTTTTTCCAAACTCAAGCTGGTGAAAAAAAAGTATTAGATTCACATATAGATATGTTTTATGTCATTTTACATTGTATCCATCCAAATTAACAAATGTAGAAAATTCATTGATTGTGCAAAATAACATTGCACGCATCTTAAACTTTTCACCAGAATATGTATTATCAATGTCAACACCTTCCTCTTACAAAAGTCTCAAATCTTTAATTAATGGACTTAGATAAACATATATGTCGTTTACAATTTGTCTTGGTCCAGAAATCATCAGACTTAACAACATATACTTGCGTTTTATGCTCAACCATGGAGACAGGTTGTAAATTGTGAGAAGAATAAGCCACAAAGAATGGTTAGTACTCAAATTACCAAAGTGGTTCATTCCATCTATGGAAGGCATACGCCTAAGGTTTCTTGGCTCAAGGCCGAAATTCAGAAACAACAAATCAATTTTATTCCACTACAAAGAATTAGCTACATGGCGAATGTTTCCATCATACTTTCTTTCATCTGTATGCCATATAATATTCTTTGCGTCATTCACATTAGCAAAAAGTCTCTTGAACCTTGAAATTATTGGAAACTACCATAACACTTTAGCAGGAGGACACACCATTGTTGCCCTTCAACTTATAGCATGACTCACCATATTCCAGATATTGATCCAAATTTTCATATTATTTCCTATATAATGTGAAATAATTAGGGCATGCTTGTATTTTGATATAATCCAAACTCATTGGACACAATATGTTCTTGACCTTATAATCACGATTCGACAAATTGTTATCTTTTGGTAGCATTTTTTTAACAAATCAAGCAATTATGTGAAACTTTTATCCGACCATCCATTTTTTCCTTCAGATTACACATGTTAACAAAGTAGACAATCGTGTAAAACTTGTGCATCCCTTATATAAATGCACATCTTAATCACTACATAAAGTATCAGAAATATGGGATTTCATATAAGACGATTCTCCAATATCACAGATCATATTTTCTATTCGATCATTCACATCTTCATCATCTTCATCCATTTATGACGCTGCATTTTGATTTTTATCCACTTCTCCATGTCACGTCCATGTTGTATAATTTGACACATTCCATCACAACATAAGTGATGTAATATTTCTTTCTTTGACCATTTTTTGATATTCCCGCAACTAACAAATGTCAATAAAATACACCGTTATTGTCGGGAAGTTTTTGTTCGGAAAATTGAAGGAATTTAAGAACTCATTTTTCATACACCGGACCTAATCTATTAGCTTTCATCTAACTACGATACATAACAAATGCTGAAATTTATATCAAAAGACTAATGTGAATGACACACTATACTACACATACAACATACTAATATGGTTATATGCATATGCATATCCACCACAACAATATAACACCAAAACTTAAAGCATATTCATAACCACATTTATTTCTTCATTTGCAATAGAGTTATAGAACCAAAATGAAAAACAACAAAAACATTACAAAATCATCACAACGAAAACATCACAACGCCGGAACAGGACACATGATAATAACACATAGCTTTGAAACAACAAAAACATCACAAAATCTGAATAAACCCAAAACCCAAAGTAATCCAATTGCAACAAAGCAAAAATTCACACCACATAAAGAAAAACCACTCCATATCGTGCGAGAAAAACCAAGAAATGAACAATGAACAACGAATACAAAAAGGTAATGTACCGTACTACATAGAGGAGGAAGAGACCAAGAAATAATATTCGTTCCAAGAAATGCATGAAGATGGTGAATATTTCGCTATCAATATCGTCTCGTTCGCTAGGGCACCCTTGTGTGTTATGAACGAAATAAAGAACCTGTTATATTTTAATTTTGTAGGAAATAATTTCACAAGGGATGCAAATAAGCATAGTGAAAAATGAAAAATATAACAGTGGTTGATTGAAACGAAAATAGTTATTCTACTTTTAATTTTTATATAACAATAAATGTTAATGGACACACACTTATTTTTATTAAAAAATAGAAAAATGTCGATGCTGGGATTTGAAGCCTGTTACCCATATTCTATGACCATTGTTGTTATTAAGAACCGTGATGAAAAGTGATTTATTCAAAAAAAATGCGCTTTAGAAAAGACATATTACTACGGTTGACAAAATTGTCGTAGTAATATTGTGTTACCATAAGTATATTTTATAGTAGTGACAAAACAAAATCCATATTCATTTTGGCCCAGAGAAGACAACTTTGTTTGGATCCCAAATTTGAAATAAAAAATTTAGGAAATTTCTTATCCCATCCTATGGGGTGAAAAAACACCCTATGAAAAACCCAAAATGCCCCTCAGAATCCGGAGATTCACCTTTGGAAGTATCCTTGAACCACCTTATGAGTGTCACCCCAGAGTAAAAAAAAAAATTATTCCAGAGATGAATCTTCGGGTATTTTCAACAAATATATTGATATTTGAGCAATCTAGTGGATATTCCAGAGATGCATCTTCAAAGGTTTGGGGCGACATTTTGAAATAATTGTCACCTCTGCATGTGAGATATTTTTGGAGATGCATTTCCGGAATAAGTTGATAAAGTAGTCACCTGCATGATCGCATATCCGTTCTTCTTTTTCACTCTAAACCCTTTCCAAAAAGCCTTCCATTCTCAATCAACATTTTCACTCCAATCTTCATTCTTGTTATTCATCACATCAAAAGGAGCAAAAGAAGATGCAATTCCATGGAAAGATCGTTCATCTCAAACCTCATTAATCACATTGAGTTTGTTTTTAGTATGAATTCATACGGAGATACATCTCTGTAGCTTGTATGTTCTTATTTTTCCAACTCTGTTTACAGTTTTTGAGTTTTTTTTATTATAACTGTTTTCATTAGATATGATGTAACCCGATGTTTTCCCTAAACATGTTGTGTCTCCGGATGCCAAAGATGTTGTTGTGAAGGAGGTAGATATTGGTAACCAATTTAAAAATGAATAAGAGTTTGAATTTCATGATCACGTGCTTCAACGAATTCGTATAGAGGCCTCCAAACTAGGATTTGGTGTGGCAATCAGAAGGTCTGATAATGGTTCATATATAAGAGGTGCATTTGTGACAATATCATACAAAAGAAGTGGGAAATATATACTTTCTCTTTGGAATTTTAAACGAGATGACACTGATTCAAGAAAACGTGAGTGTCCCTTTAAGTTGCATGGTTATATATTGACAAATAAGAAATGGAGATTTAATTTCATATGTGGTTTACATAACCATGACTTGTGTGAATGCTAGTCAGTCATCTAATTGCGTGTCGCCTCATGTCAAAAGAGAAGGAATGTGTTTGAGACATGACATTGAATTTGGTTCAACTGAAAAATGTACATGTAACTTTGAAATGTAAAAGACTCGAAAATATCTCAAATGTCAAGCAAATGTGCAATGTTCAATACCAATATAACAAAGCTCTAAGGGGGGATAGAGGTGAAATGCAACAACTATTGAAATTTTTAGGTAATAAGTATTATGTTTCCAGGTACCAAATATGTGAGGATGGAGTAACTATTACAGATATATTTTAGACTCATCCTTATTCCATCAATTTGTTCAACATGTTTCCTATTGTACTCATCATTAATTCAACGTATAAGACCAATAAGTACATACTCCCACTATTGGAAATGATTGGTGGTACCTCTACTGAAAAGACCTATTATGACAGGTTATAGAGATGCATCCCCGGATACAAAAAAGTCACACTCTTAAGACGCGACTTAGAATTTGGCCTAGGGTGCGTTCGAAAGTGCATCTCTGAAATCTAAAAGCATTTTTTTATTTTCATATGATATCCATATACTATATAGAATGCATTAAAAATCTCCAATCTCCCATTATAACCGAAAAATCTCCATGTTTTTAGGAGTACAAAATCAGTACTTCCTCCTCTATAATGATAGGTCAATTTGTAAAAATAGAATGGTCTATTTAAATTTTAATATATGATTCATCACTTTCTATTAATTATAAGACTCCTACAAATTTAACAAATATTAAAAAAATAATTATTAATAATAACTTCATAAAATGTATGGTTTAGTTTTACATAATTCCTTTTACAATAATATAATAGAACAAGAAAAAAAATTGTGGTTTTCAATTATAAGTTTAAATAATACTTTTTTGTAAAGAAATCATTTAACATACGTGAAAGTTCAAAGATAATTTTATATTAAAGAATAAAAAATTAAATGTTAATTTTATAATTTAGAACACATAAAAGTATTGTTTTTAGTTAATACTTCCTCCGTTTTTTATTATAAGTCGTTTTTGACTTTTCACACGTATTAAGAAATATAATAGTTGTGGTATGAAAAAGAGAAATTATGAAGGATTTTACAAAATTGTCCTTCATTAATGATATTGAAAAGATAAATTGACATAATTGAAATGAGAGAGAATAACAAATATTTAAGGGCATAATAGAAAAAATAATATTAATAAATCAGTAATATTATAAAACGACTTATATTGTGGTACAAAATATTTTTCCAAAACGACTTATAATAAAAAACGGAGATAGTATTATTTATAATTAATATATCAAGTGTGAGTTAAAATTTTGACATTGAATGAATAGATATTGAAGGTGTGAAAAACACAAGAAAATGGGGGTTTGAATTGGGTTTTACAAGCAAAATATTTTTCCAAAACAAAAACACTACTAACAAGTTAAATAATGAAGAGATAAAAACACAATGATTTTTATCCTGGTTCGCTTGAAACTCAAAGCTAATACAGTCCACTCGCCAAGGTGATTTGCCTTATACACAAAGACTTAATCCACTATAATGAACAAATTACAATACACACAAAGAATACTATTCTTTGTCTTCTCAAGGATCCAACTAAACCTTAGTCTCCTCAAGGACTCACAAAGAATAACCTTCTTGTTGACTAGTCTTTACCTTCTTGTTGACTATAACCTTGTGCTACCAGTCGAGCTTTGTTTCTGACAACTTCGCATTTCTCGTTCAACTTGTTTCTAAAATCCCATCTGGTTCCAATGACATGGAATCCTTTTGGTTTCTGAACAAGATCCCAAACATCATTTCTGGTTAATTAATTCAGTTTATCTTGCATGGCCATAATCCATTCATTATCCAGAAGAGCTTCATCAATGAAGGTAGGTTCTATCAGAGACACCAAATCTAAAAGAGTTTCTTCAGAGGGTCTGAATGAAGATCTAGTTTTGACTGGAGCATTATTGTCTCCCAGAATCAGTTCTTCGGAATGAGAAGTTCTTGATCTAATATTCTTCTTATGATTTGGATCAACGATTACTTCTGGTTGAGTCGTTTCTTCAGATTCTTTGGCTTTGCCTTCTGAGTCTTTTTCTTCAGAGATAATTTCTTTGGATTCTGAAAGATTGATCTTCAGATCTGCAAATTTCTCGACTAGCTTTGACTTTTCAGGGTCAAGCTTATCATTGAATCTAACATGAATTGATTCCTCAATAATTTGTGTTTCGGTATTAAAGATTATGTAGCCTTTAAAGCGCTCAGAATATCCTAACAGTAAACAATTTTGTGTCTTAGAGTCAAACTTGCCAAGATTCTCTTTAGTGTTTAACATAAAGTATTCACATCCAAAATGATGAAAGTAAGAGATGTTGGGCTTTATGTTCTTCCACAACTCATAAGGAGTCTTACCTAGAATAGGTCGGATAGAAATCTTGTTCTGGATATAACACATTGTGTTAACCAGTTCTATCCAGAAATACTTAGCCATATTAATTTCTTGGATCATGGTGTGAGTCATTTCTTGTAAAGTCTTATTCTTCCTTTCTACAACTCCATTTTGTTGTAGAGTTCTAGGACAAAAGAAATCATGGGAAATACCATTTGAATAAAAAAGATTTTCAAAATGTTTGTTTTCAAATTCGCCATCATGATCACTTCTGACTTTGACTATTTTGCAATTCATTTCTGTTTGCACTAGTGAGCAGAATGTTTAGAACATAAAGTGAGACTCATCCTTGTGTTTCAAGAACTTTACCCATGTCCAACAATTGTAGTCATCAATAATGACTCATCCATATTTCTTTCTATTGATAGAAGCAATTTTCACTGGTCCAAACAAATCAATGTGCAGAAGTTCTAATGATCTAAAGGTAGAAACAACAGTTTTAGCTTTAAAGGATGTTTTAGAAAAATCGTCTTTCTGACATGCTTCACAAATAGCATCTGAAGCGAACTTCAGTTTTGGCAGACCTCTGACTAATTCAAGCTTATTTAGCTGAGAAATCCTTCTCATGTTAACATGACCCAAACGTCTATGTCAGACCCATTGCTATTTATTAATAGACATTAGACATTTTACATTTTTATCTTCAAGATCAGAAATTCTAATTTTAAAAATTTTGTTTTTCCTCTTTCCATTAAAAAGGATTGTGCCATCTTTCTGACTAACAACCTTATAAGACTTTTGACTAAAGATGATATCATAACCATTGTCACTAAGTTGGCTAATGGACAATAGGTTATGCATTAGATCATCAACTAAAAGAACATTATTAATAGAAGGAGCTTTACTGTTACCAATAGCTCTAGAGGCAATTATCTTTCCTTTCTGGTTTCCTTCGAAACCAATAAAGCCTCCAGGCTTAAGTTCCAAATCTTGGAACATAGACCTTCTGCTCATCATGTGTCATGAGCATCTACTGTCCAGGTACAATGATTGGTGTCTCAACTGAGCTGCTAAGGATGTTGTAGTGGTAAACTCATGACCATCAAGCTATGGATAAGCGTAACGTCAATAAAACCAGAGTCGCCATCGGGTTTTTATTGTTTCCAAAGGAAAAGGGAAAAGTACGAACAAAACCCAAAGATGAGAAGTTTTCAAATCAAAACTAATAAAATGCCAGAGATTACAGGTAAGGGGGTTGGTTACACAGAGGGAAGGTGTTAGCACCCAAAGTGTCCTAGGTACTCCTTAGGAGCCCTTTTTTATGTGTGTATGTGTTTTTGGTATAAAAATGTTTGAGAAAAATAGAGTGTGGGGATGAGAAAAGAATTCATTGATTATATTTTTGTGTTTGACAAGACCTTCGGACTTGTGCCTACGTACCAACATAAAAATGAGGGATCAAAACCTCGTAGTTCGTGGTATCAATTTCAAAGTGAATGGATTGCTTTTAATCAAAAGTTAAGTGAAAAGAGGCACAAAGGGCCCAAAAGTTTGAATGGCTGTTAGTTTTTTTTGTCTTTTGAAATTTTACGTCAATATGATTAGACTTATTTACAAGTTTGATTTAAGAAAAAGTTTGGAAATTCATTGGCATAAGGCCAAAGTTTCTATTTGAAATAAGGTCCAAGTTTAGAGATACAAGCAAAGAAAGTTTTTGAAAGGGGGGAGAAAATTTGAAATTTAAGAAGTGGGAGGAGATGAAGAGACTAATCCTAAGCATAAAATTAAAAGTTAAGAGTTAAAAAGATCTGACCAATGGGATGCAATCCAACAGACAATAATGTCATATAGAAAACCCATTTTCCCTTTGGACTTGGAATCAAACAATAATCAACAAGCAATTAGAAATATCATATATCATGAAGATCAAGGCATCAAATAAAGATGGCCACATTCAAGCAAGCAAGTCCCATAGCTAACAGTCTTGTTTGTCTTTCCAAAGTATCAGATGAAATATTCTTTGATTGACTCAGAATAAGGCATTAGACATGAGGTCGAAATAACAGTTGCATCAAGACCATGTAGTAGATAAATTCAAGTGGATCCCAAGACTTGCATCAGATGAAGGCTCAGATCACAATAACTTGGTCTCAAAAATATTGGCATTGGCCAAGTCCTTTTGCATATGGAATGTTGTCTAATCCTAAGTCCAAAAGTTCAGATCAAGCTCAACGGTCCACTCAAACATTTTTAGGGTTTTTGTTGTTTATTAAGTATTTTAAGGTCCTAAGACCACAAAGAAAATCAAAATGCACAAACAAATATATACAATCACAAGATATGACTCAAATGAGCAAAGTGAAAATGGCATAAACATAAGCAAGTTAAATGAAATGTAAATGTCAAGGAATGATAAATGACTAGAAATTAAATTGCATAAAGTAAAGGACTTGAAAGTAAAGCAATATTAATAAGAGTTAGTCAAAGGTTAGTCAAAGGTTAATTGAATGTTAGTAGTTGTTGCACCTCGACAAATGAGAATATGACCTAGCGAAGCGTAATCGCATGCTCGCACGATGGACTGAACAAAGTCGCCACCAAACTTTATTTATTCTTAAAAAGGAAAGGGGAAATATCGATAAAACCCAAGAAAGAACGACAATGATTATGGTCGTCGCAACCAATATCAAGGTTCGGGAGTCGGTTACGTAAGGGGAAGATATTAGCACCCCTCACGTCCGTTGTACTCAACGGGAACCATTAGGTTAGTTGTGCGCATTAGTGTTATCTTAGAAATGTTTGGATTTCTCGAGTTATTATGAGGAAAAGAATAATAGGATCAAAATAAAAAGAGATTTTTTTGGATATTTTACAACGAAGGGGACTAAACCTAAGTTTTTTATTAATGGGCCTGACAAGATTTCGCAATCCTGCTCCTACGTATCTCAATAGAGAACTCAAGGCTTACGTAGTTCTGGGTAGAAAAATGTTTGTTTGTTGGTCGATTTTAGCGAAAGCTATATTGTATTAATCGCCGAAAAACATTGTTTTACCCAAAACAGATGAGAAGAAGATGTATACCACACATCAAATGGATTTACAAATCAACATTCAGAAAAACATCATTTATCTCAACTCAACAATTATGGACGAAGCATTGCTTTACATCATCTTAAGACAAGATGTCTTTCGTTTATGAAAAGGTTTTTCTGATCGATCGCACGACGGTGAAAACAAGTTTGATTGGTTGGATGTATTTTTGGGCTTGAAAGACGAATATTTATGACTTGCAAGCTCTTACAACTTGGGTCTAATACTCGGGACTACGTCTGGACCTTTCACCCAGGTAATCTTTTTCATTCAATCTTATTGAGAAAAGACGTTTGAATATTTACAAATATTTTGAAGAGGAGACGAATACATAGGGCTTACAAACTCTTATAAGTTGGGCCTAATATTCGGGATTACGACTGGATATTCCATCCAGGGTAATCTTTTTCTTTAGATTCACTTATGAAACTGATTTGAATAATGGAGCATTTTGAGGAGAAGACGAATACATAGGGCTTACAAGCTCTTACAACTTGGGCCTAATATTTGGGATTACGACTGGATATTCCATCCAGGGTAATCTTTTTCTTCAGATTTTCTTATGAAAATGATTTGAATATTGAAGTGTTTTGAAGAGAAGACGAATACTTATGGCTTGCAAGCTCTTACAGCTTGAGCCTAATATTCGGGATTATGACTGGATATTCCATCCAGGGTAATCTTTTACTTCAATTTTTATTTAAGAAAATGGTTTGAAATTAAAAATGATTAAGAAGTTGAAAAATGTCGAGTGTGGTTATTAACATGGGTGATATGAACATGGATAAAGATTATCTCATTAAATAACTAAGCACATTGAAAACAACTAATCAAATAATCTATTTTTAACAATTAAAAGAGCAATTGATTAATTAAGATCTAATCAACTAATTAAATAAAAAATTTATTAAATAAATAAATACCAAATTAAATAATTAAGCTAATAAAAATAAAAATAAAAACTAAACACAAGAGGGTGCAAATATGATTGGACAGGGGTGCAGGCATCAAATATAAGATAGGCCCAAAATCCAACTAAAATTCTAACTAAATATAATAATAATAATAATATTAATAATAGTAGTAATATAAAAATTAAAAAAATGTTGGCATAGGGTGCCGAACCCCTATTCAAATACATAAAATATACACCTAATAAGTGACTCTCATACACATTGTATGAAAGATAATGAACGGTGAAGGAGGAAACATTTCATGGTGTGGTCACGTTTTTTTAAAAGAAGCAAGTCTTCTTTTGTTTCTATTGTTTTATCTCTTTGTAAATTGAGAGAGATGGTTAGTGGATGAAAGAGAAATGAGGGTGATATGTGGAACGAAGAAGAAGGATTTTTGTGCAACTCCCTTTTTTTCTTACCTTTATTTTCTCTTTTTATTTTATTTTGAATTGAGAGAGAGAGAGAGGTAGCATATGGTATGGGCGGCTGTCTTTTGTGTCTCCCTTTTCAGTTTTCCAATGAAAGTATGTATAGCATAAATATAGGGGTTTTTAATATTCAATAATACCAAATTTACCCTTCAAAGTATTTATTTGAAATCAAAATGAAACTAAAATAACTATGTCAAATAAATATGAAATGTTTCTAAAAAATAAGATAAAATCAAAATAACTATTTTATTAATTCTATTTATTTTTTATGAACATGTTGACAAAAAGATAAAAATATATGGACTCAAAATAAATAAAAGTCGGGCGTGAAAGTGCTCAAAAAATTAAAATGAATGCACCAAAATGATCAGTGCGAAATAAACTTATTGGAAAAATACAGCGTTTCTTTTAATTTTGAAATAAATTTTGACCGGTTAAACAAGCTCGAGTTGATCAAAAAGTGGCCGAAAAATTAGCTGAAAAATAAATCAAGCATACCAGATTAAACTACACGAAACATAGATTAATAAAGCTGATGTCTGGAAGCTTGATTTTAAAAATTTTCGTCCACTGATTTGACGCGCATCCGTCGATTAATTCAACCGGTTTGCCTGTAGATCCGAAAAAATTATTTTGACTGATATTCTAGGCATTATGCGGTATGGAATGCATGGTATGCTATGTAGAGATGTGATAACTATGATGAATGTACGAAATCTGTGATTTAGGGTCAAAATCAGGGTGTGACAATAGTGTTTTGCTTTTTAATTGATTAAGTCATTCTTTGGAGAACACTCAACCATCTATTCACAAGCATGGATCCTTGAACCAAGACATCTTCCAAAGGAAGGAAAAAGGCCAAGTTTCCATATAATACCATGAAATATGAGAGACTTATAATCTCACTTATTAGAATGATATGCCTTTAGGGTCAAATTTAGCTCTATATTAAGCAATCGTAATTGGACTTATGTAGAAGTCACAACTATCTGAGGCCAGGCAATAAAAATTTAGGTGTTAATGCATGTTAGAGATTTGGTATAATGAACCAATCTCCTAAAATATACCACACACTTAAAAGAAAAGATCAAAAGGGATGGACCTATCTCATCCATACTTGTATTGGTTCATCTGACACAAGGTCATTAGTGAACCAATTAGCCTTAGGATCTTGAGATTTCATTGGTCAATTAAAGGGATGGGAAAGAATAGGAATGAAGATGAAGTGGGGAGGGGAATGATAGAAACACAAATTGGTCATGGGAGGAATTTTACTAAATTAAAATCATTCATTCATTTTGGGAGATGAAATGTACATTTCATCAATCCCCTAAATCCAATTATTTTAATCCAATAAAAGTCAAATCAACCTTGATCAAGGCCTAAACAAATAGTCAAACATCACAAGACCATAAAAATGGCTCAACACAATTTTTACACAATTAATCAATTAAAAATCAAATTAAAAGTGCATAAAAATACAAATTAGTTTGGTCAAAACCTAAAACCTCTTCAAAACACCAAATAAATGACCAAGAGATTTATCCTAGGTCAAACAAGGTCAAAGGACCTTAGACAAAAAATTTCATGATTTTTAAAAGGTCAGAAGTATTTTTAAACAATTAAAAATATGCACAAACACATTTAATTAATGAAAAATATCAAAATTAATCCAAAAAATATATTTAATTCAGAAAATGAAAGAGGAAAATATTTAAAGATTTTTGGTGAAAGTCCCACACTTTTTGGATTAAAAATGAAATTAATATGAATTAAACAAAATAAATGGATTAAATGAAAAATCAGAAAATAAAAAGAAATCCAAAAAAACAAGGGCCATCAGATCTCCCTCATTAATTGAGGTGGCATATATGATGGTCCAACGCGTGCTTCCATCATGTTCTGCAGTCAACGAGTGTACATGCGTGGTAATCAGGAAGAATGGCTCAAATTAAAATATTGGACCAAGATCAGATGGTTCAAGTCATGTCAACACACCACCGGAGCCCTAGCTCCGGTCATCTTCTCCGGTGAGGACCACCGGACAGGTCCAACCAAAACTTCATGAAAAATGAAAAATGAATACACTAATTTGAAGAAAAAAATGCTCACGAGCACGAATCTGACCTCTATTTCTTCCAATTCCAAGTATATTGAAAGATACATGGGTTTGAAATTTGAGGTTCATGATCTGAGTTGCTTCGATTTGACCTCAAAGCAACTCAATCTTGTTGTCTATATTGGTAGGACTTCAACAAACCAAAAATCATAAAGAATTATGAAGAATCAAGAGAGAATCGAATAGATGAAGTTTCTGAATTTTCACCTTCGAGTTGCTTCAAATTTGCTTGATCTTAATTTGGATTTGCTTGATTCCTCTTCCTCTTGCTTGCAGTGATCAATTGATATGGAAAGGGCAATGAATTTTTGGAGTTTGAATTTCAAAACAGATGGTGAAATTCAAACTCGATTTCAATGAAATCTTCAAGAATTTCTATGGAGTGAAGGGTTTGAATCGTCTTGGCAAAGCTTGGGCAAGGTATTCATGAGGTTCTAAGCTCATAGCACTTGTATTTATAGCCAATTCAAATGCTTTCTACACATTTTCATTTGAAATCCAAAAATAGCAATTGTATCATGAGCTTGCATGAGTGTGTACAAAGCCCAAAGAATGATTGGAGAAGGTCCAAAATTGTGCACATGTGATGCTGAAAGCAAAGCATTAAGCCATGCAATGTTGAAATGAAATTGAACATGAGAAACTTCCAAATGGTGCCATGCATTACACCCATACCCAAGTCCTTCAATATTGATCCAAATGCGATGATCTTGGGATTTTTGGAAAGATGAGATCAAGGGGAGCAACTTTCATGTTGAACAATTTTCCATTTGAAGCTTGGATAATTATTAATTTTGAGGTGGAAGTTCAAAAAATCAAACATAAATGAAAATTTTCTAAGTACCAAGTCAAATGTTTACTTCTTCCACCTTGAATAACTTTTGTTATGGACTTAAAATGGAAACACTTCCTTTAATCAAAGTTGTATATCTTTCAAACCTCTTCAATTTTGTAACAAATTTGACCTCATTTGGATTTGGCATGAAGGAGTTATGCATTTTAGAAGTTGAGGAAAATCACTTGTTCAATGGTAATGGCTCAAAATGACCTATAATGTTTCCTCTTGGCACATGCATTTTCAAGTTGAATTTGAACTTCCTCCAAACATCAAAGTTGAAGAGGAAATCTTGAATTTAATCATGAAACTTGAATTGATTTCATCTCATAAAAATTGAGCAAGTTATGGTCTTGGGAAGTTGACCTCTTAACTAGGGTTTAGACAAAATGACCTATAATCTTTCACCATAAAAAAAATGACTTTACAAGAAAAACTAGATCTAGAATTCAACATGAAATTTGTTTGGAATGTAATTATGAGTAATGTTTCTCTTGAAATCATTTTCATATGACACAAATTGTAGGAGATAGGGTCTAGGGAACCCCAGTTTTGACCAGTTGACTTTCTCTAGTCAACCACCATAAACCAACTTGCAAACTTGATATTCTCTTGATTTTTGGGACTCATGGAGGATCATATATGTGTAAGATGATGTAGTATGAAGTATCACTTGAAATATTTGATCAAATGATGAAGAAACTTGTTGAGGAAGTCACACAAGATACCCAGATGAATTAGGGCTTCCAAGGCAAACAAACTTCAAACTCTTGATGATTTCTTGATCAAAATGATATGTGAAGATCATGGGGACCCATATATGATGTCTAAAGTCAACGTGAACCATCTATTGATTAGCCTCCTTGCATTGAGGGTCTTAAACCCTAGATATAAGCTTGATGAAACATAGGTGAGCATACAAACTACCTACAAAAGAAACAAAACTATACATAGACATATTTTTGGTATTTTGGTTAGTAAATAATGAAAAACAAAGTATGATACAATCAAAATATGCTTGGTGATCTCTCCCAATGCAAACCCAATGAATGAGGGGTAAGGAGGATGCCAAGGTGTGATCCCAAATCCAATGCATATGATGAGATAACATGAGGGATCTTAGGGTCAAAATTGGGGTCTTACAGATGTCTGCAACATAAATGATTTTATCCTTAGGTACCCACTTTATGGGTCCTCTTTTGTTAGTTTTCCCAGAGTTTCTCACAACTTTGGGTCTTTTAGCAAAAGGATAATCATGAGAGATTTGTGCATGATACTTATGTTTCATAACAGAGTTCCTATCCTTAGTATGCTTCTGTGTCTGTGCAGAAATATTAGACTTAGTGCCAGCAGACATGAAATGCACATAAAGAGGTTTTGGTTTGGCCTTCTGACTTTCCTCAGGTTTTGTAGTTTATGTATAACCCAAACATTTCCTACCATTTCTGCTAACTCTATAGACCATGGAAGCCATTTTGCTTCTATCTATGCTTTTAGCCAGAAAGTACTAGAATGCTCTGTCATATCTGATGACGCAATCACTACCAGAAGCTTCTGAAGTTATTTCCTCCTCTAGTTTTGAAAGTTTGCTTTTCAAAGCAGAGTTATTACTTTCTAAAGAAAATACTTTTCGTTTAGAGAGGAAATATCATTCTCAAGTTCTTTCTGAGTTTCAGAAACAGTTACTTGTACTTGTTTAAGGTCCTTGTATTTGCTTTTAAGTCTCTAGTACTTTTCCAACATTTTAGAAAGACAAATTTCAATATCAGAACGAGATAGATTAGAGAATACCTCTTCAAAACCGGAGTCGGATTCTGATTCTGACTCTGATAAAACTTTGTCTTCTGGTTCCTCGGAGCTTGTGAGATCCTCAGTAGTTGCCATCAATGCAACATTAGCTTTTTCTTTGTCAGAATCTTCTTCTTCAGATTCTGAGTCATCCCAGGTAGCAATCAGCCCCTTCTTTACTTTGAAGAAGTTCTTCTTGGGCCTTCTGTCCTTCTTCATCTTGGGACAATCATTCTTGTAATGACATGTCTCCTTGGACTCGAACTAGATAACTTCTTTTCTAGAAGTTTGCTTCTTTTGACCAGATGAGGATTCAAAGCGACCAGCAGTCCTTCTGGCTCCTTTGAATTTCCCTTGACCATTTTTCCTGTGTTTCCAAAGTCTGTGGACTCTTCTTGAGATTAGATATAACTCATCATCATCTTTTGAGTCTTCGTCAGATCCTTTTGATTATTCCTTAGCTTGATATGCTCTAGTCTTCTTAGGCTTGGATTTTAGAGCTACAAATTTACCTCTCTTCTGAGGTTCATCTTCTTCTAGCTCAATCTCACGACTTCTTAAAGACCTAATAAGTTCTTCAAGACTGATGTTGTTGAGATCCTTAGCCAACTTTAATGCAGTTACCATAGGTCTCCATTTTTTGGAAAGACTTCTGATAATTTTCTTGACATGATCAGCTGTAGAATACCCTTTGTCCAGAACCTTAAGTCCTGCAACAAGCATCTGAAACCTTGAGAATATGGTTTCAACATTTTCATCATCTTCCATTTTGAAAGCCTCATATTTTTGGATTAAGGCCAATGCCTTTGTTTCCTTTACTTGAGCGTTTCCCTCATGAGTCATTCTCAGAGAGTCAAAAATGGATTTGGCAGAATCTCTGTTTGTTATCTTCTCATACTCCGTATAAGAGATAGCATTGAGCAAAATGGTTCTAGCCTTATGATGATTTTTGAAGTCTTTCTTTTGTTGATCAGACATAACACTTCTTGCTAAAATATTTCCTTCAACACTTATTGGATGAACATAGCCATCAACTACGAGATCCCAGAGATCAACATCATAACCAAGAAAGAAACTTTCTATTCTGTCTTTCTAGTGTCAAATTTTTCACCATAAAAAATAGGTGGTTTATCACTATAATGATCTCTATCATTATTATTAATAGTGTTAGCAGCAGCCATTGTTTCTCACACAATTGGATTAGTACTGAACACTGTGAGATGTTGATAAAAACTTTTTATCACAATCAAACCGGAGCTCTGATGCCAATTGAAGGTGTGAAAAACATAAGAAATTGGGGGTTTGAATTGGGTTTTACAAGCAAAAGCTTTTTCTAAAACAAAAACACCACTAACAAGTTAAATAATGAAGAGATAAAAACATAATGATTTTTATCCTGGTTCGCTTGAAACTCAAAGTTAATCCAGTCCACCTACCAAGGTGATTTTCCTTATACACAAAGACTTAATCCATTATAATCAACAGATTACGATAAACACAAAGAATAACCTTTTTGTCTTCTCAAGGATCTAACTAAACCTTAGTCTCCTCAAAGACTCACAAAGAACAACCTTCTTTGTCTTCTCAAGGATAATTAGATTGTCAAAATACTTGTGTAGATCAACAATCTCTTCATGTCTCCAATGCATGCTTATATAGTGTAAGCATGTGACTGTTGGAGGGGAAAATTTGGAAAGCTCCTTGAGCTGCTGTCCACTGTTGGATGAGAAAGGAATGATACCACGTATTGTTCTTTCGCCCACATATTCAGTGACATGTGTGATGAATAGTACAATCCTTGCCCATGAAACCAGGTAGTGGGACGGTTGTTTGATTTGTACTATGTACTATTTGATCACGTTCCCATTTGATCTTATCTTCAGATTCATTGGCTTCTGATAAAAGATTATTTAAGCATGAAATGAAGAAGTAGAAAGTTGAATTCATAAACTTCAGAACCTTGGGCAGAACCTTGACAACGTCAGTAGTATGACTTGAGTTCTTTAGTATCTTCGGAATCTTCAGAAACTTCAGTCAGAACCTTGACTACTTCAACCGTTTGCCTTGAGATCTTCAAAATCTTCAGTCAGAATCTTAACTACTTCAATCGTTTGCCTTGAGATCTTCAAAATCTTCAGCTACATAACACAATTTCAGAAGCTTGCCATTCTTCAGAAGCTTGTTGATCAGAGTCACGTCCAGAAGCAGAAACTAAGAGAACATTTCAACAACAATATAAACGTCTTCTCAGAACTTCAAAAAACAGCGCAAAAGCGAATTTTGAACGCAAAGTTCAGAAACTGATGATGTTGCACATCATATGATCAGAATTAGAACTGGTTGTTAAAGCTACACAATAACAAATCATTAGGGTATCAAAATTATTCTCACACAAATACAACATTGTTATCATCAAAACTCAAGGTATAGATACAAAACCAAATTTTATTCTAACAGATATTAAAATTTTGACATTGAATGGATAGATATTAAACAACATAAAATTGAGAAAGTGCATATATCTTACACTTCAATATTTTGAGTGAAAATCTAGTGTTTAAATTTAATGTGATAAATCACTTAGTCTTTTGAGACTTCTCTTGATTTTTTCAATATTTTATTATTTATTGTATTATTTTGTATAGGAATATTAGTAACACTCTCTTTTTAAATGTCTCTTCAACATTATTATTTATTAAATGAAACATATGTGAGTTTTTCACTTTAAAAATAAGTTTTAGGGGTAGAATTCACATATGCTTCAACTAATAAAAAAATAAGTGTTTGAAAGTGTCGCTAGCATTCTTCTTTAAAATATAATTTAATAAAAAAAAGATTATTTATATTCTTTCTAATCCTATTTGTAAAAAAATTACTTTTTAAAGTTATTGAATAAAAAATGTATTTGAACAAAATATAGACCAAATATATTTGTTATTGAAAGAATCTAAAAATCAATTTTTTTTCTTATAAATAAAATTAGAGGTAGTATAAAATATGGAGTGATAATTTTAGGAATTTATTTATGTTGAGTGGGAAAGAAGATTCCTAGGAATAAAGGGGGGTGTTTGAGGAATTGACCAAATGCCTTCTTTTCATTTTCATTTAGGTCTCCTCCCTCTATCTTTTGAGGCATCCATAATCCATTCAATCTAGAACCGTGGTCCATATACACTTTTTATTGCTTGCAAAATTCATAGTACAAGATTTTCAAACTAACCATCCTCATGTTTCTCCCAAAGATTCCAAAAACATGATTACAGTGTGATCATTTTTCTTAGTTAATTAGTTTCCGTGCCCTTGTATGAGCAAAAATTCCACACGTTTCCTTCTTTAGTTTTGCTTTTCTGTTTTTGTTTGATTACATTGGGTTTCTCTCTTGCACACACAGGCTCTTTTCAGTGCATTGGGTCGTTAGAGAAAAAAAAGAGGAGATTGTGGTGGGACAAACCAGATCAGTAAAACAACACAAATGGAGAGGGCGGTTAAAAGCTTTTTTGCTTTTGTGCTATACCACCTTATCTTTTACTTCTATTTTCCCATTTTTGTATGTTTTGTATGCTTTGCTATATCATATTTTGTATCGTGAAATTCAAATCGATATAAATAAAAATTATAAATTGATTAAAAATATTAAAAATTATTAAAAATTAAATTTTATCAAATATGTTTGAATGTTATTTTTTAAAAATCAATTTAATTAAATGAGATTTTAGATTGGTTTTTCAAGACTGATACAAATCGAATTGAATCATGTGTATACATTTTTATACTTATTTATTTATTTGTTATTAGTTGTGTTAACTTATTATTCAATAATAAATATTTTTTAAATACTATTTATTAATTTAATTTAATCTATTAATTTTTATTATTTTATTTATTTCAATCACGATTAATATTTTTCATTTTATAAATTAACTTTTAATATATTATTTATTAATAATATTAATAAAAATATAATTTATAATTTAGATATTCAAAAATCAATACAAATTAAAATGCATTAAATCTATCTGTTTATATCAAAACCGATTAAAATAGAATCGCGAGCACCCTTAATCACATGTTAGGTGAGAGACTTTTTATTATATTTCTCTATGTATTTTCTTTTTCGAGGAATGGGGGAAGTATGTAAATATGGATATTAAGGATTTGCATATACTGCCTGATGCAGGATCAAAGGTCCGACGTATACATGAGAATAAAGGTATATAAAGTCTGTGATTTTCTGCAGAAAAACCCATATCCCCCTCACAGGTAGGTTCTAGTCTTCAAAAGATAATCCCTAAAAGATTCTCAGAATCATCGATCCAAGTGAAAATAGCATGTCGTAGCGAATTATCGTAGGACAAAAGTACTTCCAAGTGAATTTAGTAAGAGTGTGGGTCTTATGCCAACCCAACACACGAAACACAGGTTGGCACACTATCCACGAGACTATCCTATGTGGATACTCAAGCTCGGGTATAGAGCTTCTCTCATGTAATATCATCCCAATCCAACAGAGAGTATATAACAGATATCCAACATATAATGAATATTTAAAGCAATAAAGAATGTGATAAATAACATAAAGATAGAGAGAGTAATGCGATAAAGATAAACACCTAAAGCATGCAAAGAAAGCAATCAAAATTAGGCTCAACTTGCTTAGGCTATCCCTAGCAGAGTTGCCAACTGAAGCTACGCAAAAAATACCTGATCGTATTGCATGCTCGAAGATACAACAGAGTCGTCATCGAACTTTATTTATTCCCGAAGGAAAGGGAAAACATCAATAAAATCCGAGGAAAGGGAAAACATCAATAAAATCCGAGGAAAGAGAAAATGGGTAACGAAGTCGGTTATGCAAAGGGAATGTATTAGCACCCTTCACATCTGTTGTACTCAACAACAACCATTTTGATTGTTTTATGCTCAAATGGGTGTTATCATCTAAATATACTCGCAAAAGGATAAAGGGGAAAAATAATGGAATAGATAAAGTGCTCGATGAGGATTATGGCCTTCATGCCTACGTATCCTTATAGTGCAATAAAGAATTCAGAGCTCCGTAGTTTATAGAACTAATGGTTGGAGATGAAAGAAGAGTGATAAAGGTATGGTTTGAATCAAAGAATAATGTTGTTTGAACCCATAAGATAGGTATATCTGAACCAATAAGAAAAGGTGTCATGAACCCATACATGGTATGATCGAAGCATGAACCGATATATGGTATGGCCGAAAATAAAGGGTATTGCCTCTATAAGGCTACAAGGTAAGTAAACAAAGGGATAGTTCGTCGATGAGACAAACAAAAAGGCTCTTGGTTCAGAGGTAGGAATTGGTTATTTGCCAAAAAAAAGTATGTATGGAGCTAAAAGAAAGAGTGTATTTGGATAAAAAAGAACAGTATATCACTGGGGTGAATGATTGGTAGAAGATATTGAATAGAGGTATTGAATAGTGAATAATTGAAGATGAATGGAAGGATAGAAAGAAATAATTAATGTGCTCACCAAGGACTCACATCCTCGTGCCTACGTATTCTCATTGTGCAATGAGAAATTCAGAGCTTCGTACTTCGTAGAACTAATGCGAAAAAAACTGAAAGGTTTGGCAGAAGTGACGAAAGGTATAATTGGAACCAAAAGATAATGGTATTGTTGGAATCCATAAAGGAATTAAATCTGAACCGCAGAGTAAAGGTGACATGAACCAATATATGGTATGGTCGAAAATAAAGGGAATATAATGTTTGGCATCAAGACAAACAACTCTCGGTTCAAAGGTGGACACTAGTTATTTTCCCTAAGAGGGTACATATGGGATCCAAATGGAGTATGGTATTTGATTCCAAAGAAATAGTATATCACTAAGATGAATGGTTATGATTGAGGATATTGGATAATGGATCATGAAAGATATGGATGGTGCCATAAGGAAGAAGAAATAATTAGTATGCTCGCCAAGGGTTCGAACCCATGTGCCTACGTATTCTCATCATGCAATGAGAAAGTCAGAGCTCCGTAGTTCGTGGAACTAAGACGGACAAAGAAAAAAAGATTCGATTGGGTTGCCAAAAGGAGAAGCAAATTTCTTGGATAGCAAAAGTGTGGCATTAACCAAGGAGTGGTGTTTAACCAAAGTGATAAAAGAACAAATGTTATTGGATTAGTAAAAGCATGGTTTGAACCAAGAATGCTACCATAGTTTGTGACTCTACAAGGTAGGAAAAGATGTTTTCCAGGATCTGCAACCCTATATGATAACATGAGAGAAAGCCAGAGTCTGTAACTCTACAAGGGAAAATAGATGAATGCCAAAGTCTGTAACTCTATAAGGCAAATGAATGGTAGCCAGAGTCTATAACTCTATAAGATTGAGTGTAGGGATGCTTGTCAGAGTCTGTAACTCTACAGGGAAAGAAGTAGATTTCCAAAGTCTATAACCTTAAATGCCATAGTTTATAATTATACAAGGCAGAAATAAATGATTTCCAGAGTCTGTAACTCTACAAGGCAATGATAGGTTGTACCTGAGTCTAGAACTCTACCGAGCATAAAGAAACTACCAGAGTCTTCAACTCTATAGAGCAAGGAAAAATATTGCCTGAGTCTGTAACTCTACAAGTCAAGAGCGCAAAGATATGTCATAGTCAGTAACTATATAAGGCGGGAAAATAAGAATGTCGGAGTTTGTAACTCTATAAAGCAAAATGAATGATAGCCAAATTATGTAATTGTATAGGCAGGATGAATGATAGCCAAAGTATGTAATTGTATAGGTAGGAAGAAAAGATTTCCCGAGTTTGTAACTCTACAAGGGAAAAGAGAAATAATGCCAGAGTCTGTAACTCTATAAGGCATAATGAAAGAGTGTCAAAGTCTTTAACTGTATAGGCATAATGAAATAGGGCTTTGCCAAAGTCTATAACTGTATATGCATAACGAAATAGGGCTTTTCCAAAGTCTATAACTGTATAGGCAAAAATCAAAGTTGCCAGAGTCTGTAACTCTATAGGGAAAGAGAGAGTTGACTACAGTCTGTAACTCTGTAGGGCAAGAATGCCAAAGTCTGTACCTTATAGGTAAGGAATAAAGGATGCCAAAGTCTGTAACTGTATAGGAAATGCATGAAGAAATTGATTAGGAGATATGTGCTTGACCATGAGGTAATTAACCTAAACGAGGTATGGATATCAAGGAGGGGAGTATGATACTGGATCCAAAGAGTAGAGTATGGTTGAAGCAATGGTAGTGCAATGTTGGAGTGTTGACTTATTGGTATGCTTGCTTGAAAAAGACTTGTCAATTACCTGATTTGAATTGCACTAAAGTCTATGAGTAGAGGTGAATACTCTAAGCAACTAGGTCATTCGTCCCATACCAAAAGATATTCAGAATGAGGATATGAATGCTCCCTCTCACCCATTCTCTACTACTTAAGGCCTGTATTATGTAATCCTCATCATAATTGACATGTTGCTGAAGAAGATTCTGATTATTGATCCTAATTATGCAATGTTGCTTGTTGTAGAAGGAGACTTGACAATCATTTGATTCGATTTGTACTAAAGTCTATGAATAAAGGTGAATACTCTGAGCAATTGGGTCATCCGGCTCATACCCAAAGATATTCAGAATGGGGATATGAATGCTCTCTCTCACCCTATCTCTATCGCTTAAGGCTCATGGCACACAACTTGAATCATGATTGATAAGTGTTGATACACCTTTGTTGTGCTTGAATAGTAGTCCACTTTGTCTTCAATGAGAATGCCTTGTACTGACTTGAAGTCTTGAGCTTGAACTTTAGTTTGAATCTTGAGGTCTTGAGCTCCTGAGATCCAATACAGCTTGAACCCAAGGGACTTGCCCTATATGGTGATCAAGGGTATTTTGATCACTTGAACAGGCTTGGAGAATTAAGCACAAATCAAAGGATTTGGTTGATCAAAGTAAACTTTGATCAACACAATCAATAAGAATGAGGAATAAGTTGAATTATATACACAACCAACCTAATGAATTAATCAGATCAATGCTAATTGATTCTAAACAATACCCTAAAACTAAGGGAGTATGAATAACATGAGGTTTCTAAACCCTAGGGGGCAACAATGTCAATATACAATTGATTAATCAAGTAGAAATTAATTTCTAAATCAAAATCTAATTAAAGCTAATTAAATTCTAATTAAATCCTAATTAAAATTAATTACATGATTATTTACATGATTAAAATAAAACTAATCAAATCAAATGTTAATTCTAAAAATTAAATTTCATGCAAAAGAATGTAAAACGGAGATTAAATCATATTAAAATCCAATTAAAATCAGTTAAAAATTAAAATGGAAATAATAAGAACAAGGGCTATATTGATGGATCAGGGTGCAAACAGCAGATATGGCACATGGCCCAGCTGAGAGGCCCATTGCCAACTGTTGTGAGAGCCAGGGGATGCAAAAGCAATATGGTGTACATTCAGTAATAATGTATTAAGCTCACTCCAATGGAGGCCCAAACGAATGAAGGCAATGTTGTTCACCAATTCAACATTTGAGAAATTCAAATGAATTAAACATTTAAAACATGCACGCACATGAAATGTTGAAACATCAAATGAATTCAGGTCACACCACCATCGTTAAGGATGTGCACGATTAAACTAATTTAAATTGATATATATATATATATAATATATATATATATATATATATATATATATATAATATATATATATATATATATATATATATATATAATATATATATATATATATATATATATATATATATATATAAGAGAAAGATATTCAAACGAATTAAAAATTTAAAACACGCACACAGAAAATATGAAAACATCAAATGAATTCAGGCCACACCATCATCGTTAAGGATGTGCACGGTTAAACTAATCTATATATGAAAGTTGGTTTGGTTCTTAGAACCGTTTATATAAAACCGATTTATGTTTTTAGAACCAATTTATATTTGGATCACTTTGATTCAAAATCGGTTTCTACCAAAAAAACCAGTTTTTAATTTGAAACAGTTTTAAAACTGATTTTATAAAATTCAATCCTATCATAGTTACTTTTTTACCATTTACAAATTAAACTATTTAACATAAAATTGATTTATGTGTTAAATAGTTTCAAATCTATTCATAAAGTTTTTAGTAAAAATATTTTTTTTGAGTTTGAACTAATTTTAGTAAAAATTAATTTTTCGTAATGTTTATTTTTAATGAAGGGTATTTATATATTTATGGGTAATTAAAATTATTTAAGCTAAAAATTCTTTCTATTTTTATCCATGTAACTTCTTTCTATTAGGAACTACGGAGTATTAAATAGGGAAAAGATTTTACATTGAATTTAATTGAAATGTACTGACGGTGTAAAGATATTTTACGCTGTCAGTTAATTACAACCATTGATTTTTCAGATAAGTTTGACTTTTTTTATTATCACATGTAAAGTAATACAAACGGATGATTGTGATGTATTTATAGTATAGAATTTTTTACACTGACAGTACATCACAATTAATCTCTTTTACCTTATTTTAAAAAAAAGTAATTGAATGAAACGAAAACAATAATTTCTAATGATTAATCGAGAAAAAATAACAAATATTCATCATGTCAACCAAATAAAACAAAAATCAATCTATATTCAACAAAAATAAAAGTTAAGCAAAATGAAAAATGAAAAAGCAATTAAAGAAATAAATGGAAGAAAGTTAAAAATAAATCAGATCTATAGGATTTTTTTAAAAATAAAATCTAAAAACTATCCTATCAATCTCACGAGCTCGCGATTAGTTGTCAATACTGATTGTTACAAATGTCGTTGTTGCAATTATAGTTTCTATGAGTTTCTCATCGTCATTGTGATTGCCATCATTGTCGAAGGTAAAAATGAAGACGCCGTTAAAGAATTATGATGGAATATGAAATTAATCTTGAGCGTGGAATTGCAAAGGAAAACAAAATGTTAATGAAGCACAATGAAGAAACAAAAAAGAAAGATACAACATAATTGAGTAAAAATTAAGTTAACCATTTCATATTTGGTTCAATATAATGGATCTTGGTCAGTTTTTAAGCAAAGTGGTTTGGGTTTTTATAATAGGTGGACCAAATTTTCTAAACTAGTTTATGTAAATTGGTTTTTTTTGCACACCCTAACCATCGTTGATCACTGTGTCGGAGGTTGCCTTTGGCAGCGGTGGTGCATCAAAATCCAAATAACAACCATCATCCTCATCACATCCTCACGCTGAGTCCGAATACAAGATTAATTTCACCAAATTCTCAACCCTAAGTCTTAACTGAAAGGGGAGCATTCAAGAACCCTAGGCAAATAATGATAAATTAAACGACAGTTGAAGAGTGAAGCTTGTAATTTATAGACTTCCAACTCTCAAATTATGTTAAAAATGTGATCGAAAAACTCCTCTCAAATGAAAATGAAATTCCATTAGTTAGTTAGAAATTCACAAATCAGTTAGTGTGAATGTGATGTGTTAGTTTGAGTTAGTTAATTGGCATTTGGAATTAGTTAGTGTAATATTTGCAAAACCGTGATGATGAAATGTTATAAAACTTTAAAAACTCGATTTCTGCAGCTTATGTTACTAACAGAGGTATATTTCCTTCTATTAGAAAGTGTAGATTGCATTGTTTAGCTATGTTAGAATCAGTAGGAGGTTGCAATGTTTTGTGACTTTTCTGTTATGTAATGATATTGTGAGTTACTTGGCATTGTGATGCTCGAGCTGTAGTATCAGTTACAGGAATTATGCATGTTATGTTAAATAAATTGCAGGTTGAACTTGTTGATTTTTCTGCTATGCATTTTATTCAGAGTTGCTTGGCCATTGTAACGCTCGAACTGTTTATTTAAAATAAAGGTTTGAACCGTGTGGAATGCTTATATTTTAAGTGCGGATGGAATGCTATGTTGAATGTTTGGATTATGGATTGTATGAGAATGTAAATTGTGAAGGTTTGGATTGAATGTTTTTTGTGTAGGAACTGAGTATGGAGTTTGTTTGCTTGAATTGGTATATGGAATTGTGTATGGATTTATTGAATGTTTATGGAATGTGCACTGAATGGTTTATGGAATGCTCGGTGATTAATGGTGTTGAATGTGAATTACAGGTCATGGTACTTGGCATGGGAATTTGGTCATGGATATCAAGGCATGTACCAATGGGCATGGGCTTTAAGATCAAGAGGACTTAAGGATGGATGGTTGACTCTGGTCAACTAGTTGACCAAAAAATTAATTGTTGACCAAAGTCAACTATAGGTTAGAATATTTTTTTTATTGTATTAGGACTTGAAAATGTACATTGATGACTTTTAATGTAAAAAAGGAGCTTGAATGAATATGACTTGATTTTCTACTTAAATGAAGCAATGACTTGCATGACTTGTTCAAGTACTTCTCAAGCAAAATTAATGCATCTGGTCTTAGGGACCTTGACTTGGTATGTTGGAAAAAGATAATGAACCCTTAAAATGAATGGAAACTTGACTTAAAAAATGGACATTAATCTTTGAATGGAACATAATGCAATGACTTGGATCTGAACCAACAAATGGATCTATGTAATGACCAAAGTCACAAAAAGAGATTGTCTAATCAAAATTCAACTTCATAGTTGCCCATCCATACTTGTAACCCTTGATTAAACTCCAATCACCAAGATATAATCCACAATGATCCATTAGGTGCCAACAACTAAGAATTAAGGTTTTGGTTAATCACAAGGTCATAAGTCAAATCACATGGCATACAAATACCAACTACTCTTGATTAAGGTTTCATGATGGACACCATCTAACCAAGGTCTTCAAACCAAGCATAAATCTCCACAAACACATCCTAATACATGGGCCCATAATTAGGGTTTCGTGATTAAATTAAAGCTCAAAAAGTCAAATACAATATCCAATAGTAGCAATGTCAAGAATTAGGATTTTGATGTCCAGATGAATGCCAAGTTGTGATCTCCATGAACCAATATCACAAAGATCATGAAATTAGGGTTTCACCCCCATGATTCCATATGATGAGCCATACCACAACTTTATGGCTTGATTCACAAGCAAACCTTAGCTCTTGTTAACCATAAACTCTGAATCTATGATGCTTATTAGAAAGTAACATGTATGAATGGTGCATATGAATGAGGCATGACTGAGTACAGATGAATCTGAAGTCATAGGTTAGATGAAAAATGAAAAGGTGTGTGTGGGGGGGGGGGGGGGGGGGGGGGGGGATTTTGGGGTATGAAAAATTGTAGGACATTTATACTAGATCCTAAATCACATAAAGCATGTGGGATCTTTACTCCACCAATATTATAAGAAATAGTAAACTTACCTGGGTCTTTTAACTTTGGTTGCAATGTTTGAGGCATTTCCATATTATCCTTTTCAATCATGTTTACCTGTTTGTTGACCATTTTCTCTTTCGTCCCCTTTAATAATGCCTTCATAAATTTAGAAAACTTAGGCATTAGTTCTAAAATCTCATGAAATGAAATACTTACCTGAAGTGTAGTAAACATCTCCTTGAACTTTGCAAACATTTGTACCTCATCGTTCTGAACCGGTTTCTTCTTAATTATGGGATACAGTGGTTTTATGTAATTCGGTAGTTCTAGATTTGAATCATATACGATTTTCTTCTTAGTTCTTCTCCAAGGGGAGTTTTTATATATTAGTTGCTCAATAGTGACTCCTCTTTCCTCTTGGTCACCCTGATTGTTACTCTCCTCTTTTTCAATCCTCATTTTTCCTTTCTCAATCACATCCTCTTCAACTATTTCATCTTCGCCTATTTTGGTGATCAACTCAAAACTTGTTTCCACAGCCTTGTAAGATTCCTTCTTATGATTTTCTACCATATTAATTATAAATCCTCCACTTGAGCTAGGTAAAGCTTCTATTTGTCTGGATAACTGACCGATCTGCATCTCCAAATTTTTAACCAATGATTCATGGTTTCTACTCATTGTTTCATGGTTCTTATTCACCTGATCAAAACTACTTTGAGTGACTTTAATTAAACTTTGTAAGGTCTCTTCTAGCTATGAAGGTCTCCTTTGGTTGGAGCTTTTCGTCTTTTTTCATACCTTGATTAGCACTTGAATTTGGTTATTTTCCCAATTCGGGTGATCCTTCCATCCCGGATTGTAGGTGTTGGAATAAGGGTTGTTTTTCTGAAAATTAGCAAATTGGACTTCTTCACTTGACCCTTCCAAAGAGAAACTTCCGTTTGCATGTTCTCCTCCAAATAAATCACACCTAAGCACTTATACCGTGCTCACATTAGCGTTACCTAAGCTGCTTTCAGCTAGCTTTTTATTTAACTATTCAACTTGAGATAAAAGTGCAGTATGGGTATCAACAACTAACATACCTTTGGGCGTGCCCATATTTTAATTTTTTACCGACCTTTTGCTTTTTGAACGGTACTCATTCAAGCACATATTCTCAATAAGTTCTTTCACTTGTGGTTCAGTTATTGATAGAATCGTGCCTCATGCGGAAGCATCCAACAACATGTGTGCCTGACTCTTGAGACCTTTGATGAAATTATGCATTTGCTCCATATTATTCATATTATGATTCGGGCATCTGTGTAACAAAAGTTTGGACCTTTCCCATGAGTCATATAGCGACTCATTTTCTTGCTGCTCGAAATTTACAATTTATGTTATCCTCTAACTCCTTCCATGTTTGAATTTTTCCATTTGGAAGGCAAAGTAACCAATCCTCAGCCCTTCCAATTAGTGAGAACCCAAACAACCTCAACTTGACATGGTCTTCAGTGACATCAGTTGGTTTGCACATTGAAGTTGTTTCATAGAAGCGTGCAAGATGCTCCCACGAGTCTCTAATTGGGTTCCCTTTGAACTAAATGTGTCTTAAACCTGAAAGCACATAATTCTTAATATCAAATTTAGCAGGGCCTGTCGGTACAAACCCTTTCGAAACCTGTCCTTCATCGATTCTTTTACAGTAATTCCCCATAGTTTGGGGTGGTACAACTGTCATGGTGATTTCCTCTTCAGAGTCAGAAGAAATCAGCGGTGGATCTTCTACTAAGATTCGTTGAACTATAATTGCTTCTCTAACTACTCTTCTGATAGCGCATGCAGTTTTTTCAATATTTTTATCAAACGGTGTCAACGCTGATCCTAAGTTGTGCATACACAAATAGGAAATACCTCAATTGTACTATGATTAGCAAGAAAATAAAACAAAAATAAAAACTAAAAATAAAACATTGCATAAGTGTTGCCTTGTTGAAATATCGAAAGTCACCGACAACGATACCAAAAACTTGATGACTTCTCCGAAAGTGTACTGATACTGTCGCAGTAAAAAATGTCGAATCCACAAGGGCTACTTTTTAACAAGATAGAATTATGAAAGCGGTCAAGTTGTGTCTAGAATCTCCTATTTCTCTATTTTTGATGTTTGATATCTTACATGAATAATCTCATCACTATAATCCCATAGAGAATTAACAAAATCTCTATAACTAATCCCTTTTGATATAACTCACTAATCACTACTCATAGTTTCCTATCCCTAGTCCATTAGCGTAAGCAAGATTAGGCGATGCAATAGAGCATTAATCCACTAGCCATTACTCGGGGTTTCCTATTCCTCGTTAACCAGCATAAGCCTGACAATTTCCCTAGGTACAACACATAGACTAATGGTCAGTATTCCCTATGAGCTCAAAATCAGATTAAAAGAGTATCTCATATAAAAAGCATTATGATCGAGAAACAATTGATTAGAACTATAGATGAAAGCATTCATGTAAAGTTAAATCAACATATTGCCCAACAATATTGAAATAAGTTCATCATAACACAACCTAACCTAAAGGAGTTTATCTATTCATAATTCAAAATACAATACCAAAAACAGTTGAAGAGAATAACATATAAGATCCCTTTAAGTATTGGCCTTAAATGGCTCCAAATACTCTCAAAAACCTCATATGATGCTGCAAAATCGTACTCTCTATGCCAAAATTCGTAACGCGTGAGAAAGTACAAAAAATACCCTTTTATAGCCTTCAGAATGGACCAACACGTGTCAGAAAAGCCCAGAGAAATAAGTCACGGTGTGTGTGATTACCTGCATCGCGCTGCAACCTTTATGTCCCTATCATGCGCGGGATTATTCCACTGGATGCACGTTTTTTCTCCCCTTTTCACCTTACTAAGTCCAATTTCTCCACACTTAGCTAATTTTCCCTTATTCTTTAGTCTTTCTTATTCATTTTTGCTCCTCTTCGACTTGTTTTGATCAGTTTTTCAATCAATTTTATGCAATAATGGACTGTCATCATTATGTTATGTATTATTTAAATCCCTTTGGTAATAAACAATGAATGTCTTATCATGTTGTGTAGGATTCATTGGTTAACTCAGCCCGTGAAGGTTCATTTGTTCCAGAACCACAACATGATATTTTAGTAGAAACAATCACAATAAAGGAACATGATGGACGTATCTGTAGGGTTGGAGATGGCATCGACCTTAGAGTCTGTTTTGGTACGTTTATAAAAATCATCAAACAAGTGCATCATGGCATCTCGGCAAGTGTACCGATAATGTCGCACTAATAAAATAAGATTGAATCTACATGGACTGCTATTTAACAAGACAATATTGTATAATGTAGATAAAATAGTAAATGTGTGTGTGTGTGGGGGGGGGGGGGGGGGGTCAGGTTTCAAATGTGAAAAGGAAATAAAGTGGTCTGATAGAAATGCGAAAGCGGCCAGGTTATGTATATAATCTCCCATTTCTCTATTGTTGATTTCGATGCATGAATGGTATCATCGCAATAATCTCACGACGAATCAACAAAATTGTTATATCCAATCCCTAGGTGTATATATCACTAATCTATACTCGAAGTTTTCTATCCCTAATCCACCAACGTAAGCAAGATTAGGCAATGCAATAGAGCGTTAATTCCTAAGCCACTACTCGGAGTTTCCTATCCTTAGTCTACTAGCGTAGGCACAACAATTGCCCTAGGTCCAACATATAAACTAATGGTCAGTATTCTCTATGTGCCAAAAATCATATTAAAAGAGTATCTCACATGAAAAACATTTAGAACAAGGTGCAATTGAATAGAATTATATATCAAATTATTCATGCAACATCAAATCAAACATATGCCCCAACAATATCAAAATAGGTTCATCAAACACAACCTAACCTAAAGAGAATTAGCTACTTATAGTGCAAATTACAATACCAAAAACAATTGAGAAAGTTGCATATGAAATCCCTTGAATAATTGGCCTCTAATGGCTTCCAATGCTCTCCAAAACTCCTTTGGTGTTGTAAACCCTTTCCAAAGCATGTAAAATTAAGAACCCTTGAAAAAAATACCAACTTTCCCCTTTTAAATCCTTTAGAATGGATAAGAACTCGCTAGAAAAATCCCAGAAGAAGGGTCAGCGCTCACGCATAACCCGCATCGTACGTACAAAGTAGCCTTTACTTTTCTATCGGCGCATGATGCTTCATGTGATTATTCCAGTGGTTGCACGCTTTTGTTCCCCTTTTCACCTGATTTTCACTAAGTCTCTTTTTCTCCACACTTATTCATTTTTTCCTCTTTCTTTGGCCTTTGTTCTTCATTTTTGTTCCTCTTTAACTTGTTTTGATCTGTTTCTTTGACCGAAAATACGAAATGATTGAGTGTTATCACAACCCCAAACTTGAATCGTTGTTTGTCCTCAAGTAACTTGCTTGCACTTCCAATTCCAAACAAAAAACAAGTTGCACAATAACAGTTGAATATCACCATATAACTTTTTTTTACCTGATCCATCCGGAAAATTCAGAAAAAAAATCCTTAAACTTTGACAAGTACTTAACATGTCTCTCATATCACTTTGACTCACTCAATGGATAAGGTAGTCTCTCAATCAACATGCAAAATGGTTTATACTGAGTTTAATTATGTTCTAATGTAAATCGTTAAAGAAATCAAAACACACACATTTGAGGGCTTTTTTGTTGTATCTTGGCTTATGTTCGGGTAGTATATTTTTGGGAAAGTAAGTTTAAACCTTTGGAGTTAGGTACCTAGTTCTCCCTCAATTATCATGCCCCTTTGTTCCTTCTTTATGGTACTAAAGATACTTTTATTTTGGTCCTTATTGTGCACTTTGCATTCTTTTAATCTCTTTTTTTAAGAAGTGCCTTTTCCATTTCTTATTTTCTCAAAATTTCAATTTTTTTACCATTTTTATCTAGTACCCCAACCCCAAACTTAAAACTTTACTCACTTCCAAGAGTAACCTCAAACTTAATCTTTTTCATACCACTTAAGAACTACAATTCTACCTAACTCCAAAGAGAGGATGGAAATATAAGATCTTTCAAGTCATACGACTAAGAATTAAGGCTAAGTTACCGAAAGAAAGGCTAATCTCAAAGTGGTTAGCAATGGATGTACCTATTACTACTGGGTGGTTAAAAAGACTCAAAGTTAAAAAGCAAACAACTGCCTCATTTTGTGTTAATCAAACTAGACAAATTTAATCGGAAATAATTCAAACCTGATAAAACAATAATACATTGATATACTCAATAAAAGGAATAGTAAACAATGAAATTTATTTGGCTCAAACCTTACTAGTTGAGGTATCTGAAGGTTGAGTATAAATCCCTTGATTCCTTTTTCATCCTTTGCCTTCAAGTTGTAAGTTTCTCTTCTGATCATCAAGTTTCCTTTTGGTTCATTTGCTCAATACTATAGTGGCAAACTTTGTAAATCTGAAAGAAACAACAACTACAACTTGTCCATTAGATACAAATATAGATAATGATTTAAAAGCATGCTCGAGTGACTAGTTCTTCTTATTGAACTTCACTACTAAAATAAATTAAATTCTGCAAAAACAAAAATTGGTTATAACAAATGGGTTGCCTCCCATGAAACGCTTCTTTTCCGTCATTAGCTTGACGACCCATTCCTAAGGCATGTCAAGCATAAGGGATGCCCTCGTTCCAGTAAATTCATTTTCCAACTTCCCTTTGTCATCCTTACTACCTTTTTCATTCAGTTGGTACCATGTCTCTAGATCATCCAAATATGGTGTCTATTCGTACACATTAAACACCATTTTTCCTTGCTGAACTTTAAGAAAAGTTCACTGGTTTCCATGTCTATTAAAGCCTTCCTAATTGCCAAGAATGGACGTCCAAGAATAAATGGCCCACCTATTTCCCCCTTCATGTTAACCACCACGAAATCTGCAGGAAAAACTAAACCATCGACATGTACTAACCTGTCTTGTAAGATACCAAGTGGATGAATAACATATAAATAAGCCAAAGTGAGCGTCATATTACTCGGTATGATCTCTCCCAAGTTCAATTTCTTAACCTTATTCAGTGGCTTTACATTAATATTTGATCATAAATTGCATAAAGTGTATGGGATCTTTACTTCATCAATGGTAAAAGCGATTGTGAACTTACCTGGATCATTCATCTTCGGTGACAATGTTTGAGGCACTGTCGTCTCATCTTTCTTCGTCATGTTCACCCGTTCTTTGACCAACTTCTGTTTTGTGCCCTTTTGCAATGCCTTCATAAATTTAGAGAACTTGGAAATTAGTTCTAAAACTTCATGAAACTAAATACTTGCCTGAAGTGTAGTCAACATCTCTTTAAACTTCGCGAACATCCCTGCCTCATCTTCCTATAATGGTTTCTTCTTAATTATAGGATAAGACAATTTAATATAATCAGGTAGTTCTGGATTGAGATCATTAAGAATCTTCTTCTTAGTCCTTCTCCAAGGAGAATTTTTATCTATTAATTATTCAATGGTGACTCCTCTCTCAAATTGGTCACCCTGATTTTTACTCTCCCCTTTTTCAGTCCTCACTTCTTTCTTTTCCATCAACTCCTCTTCCACTATTTCATCTTCACCCCTATTGGTGATCACCTCAAAACTTGTTTCTACAGCCTTCTAAGAATCACTTTTAGGATTATCTATCATATTACCTGTAAATCCTCCACTCGAGCCATGTATGGTAGCTATTTGTCTAGATAGTTGACCAATCTGCACCTCCAAATTTTTTATGGACGCATCATGAGCCCTGCTCATTGTTTCATGTTGCATATTTACCTGAGAAAAATTATAATGAGTAGCTTGAATTAATTTTTGAAGGATCTCTTCCATTTCTGAAGGATTCCTTTGGATTGGAGCTTGATGGCTTTGTTGAATACCTTGAATTGCATTCAGATTCCGGTTATTGCTCCATCTGAAATTTGGATGATCTTTTCATTCGGGATTGTAGGTGTTGGAATAAGAGTTATTTCTCTGGAATTAGAAAATTGATCCTCTTCACTTTATCCTTCCAAAAAGAATCTTCCATTTTCATGTCCCTCGTCATAGAAATCGCACCTAAGTGTTTGTACCTGACTCACGTTAGCCTTACCCAAGCTGCTTTCAGCTAGCTTTTTGTTTAATAATTCAATTTGGGCTAAAAGTGAAGTATGAGTATCAATAGTTAACATACCTTTGGGTCTGCCTAAATTTTCAATTTTTACTGACCTATCGCTCTTTGGACGATACTCATTCAAGCATTTCTTTTCAATCGGGTCTTTAACTTGTGGTTTGGTCATCGATTTGGTCGTGCCTCACACAGAAGCATCTAGCAGCATACGTGTCTGACTCTTGAGGCCTTTGATGAAATTTTGCATTTGGTCAATGTTATTCATATGATTCAGACACCTGCATAATAAAAGTTTAAACCTTTCCCACGAGTCATATAGCAATTCAGTTTCCTACTGCTCAAAATTTGTAATTTCTACTCTTCGCTCAGCAAACTGAGTGGTGGAGAAGAATCTCTCTAAGAATTTATCCTCCAACTCTTTCCTTGTATGAATAGTTACATTTGGAAGGAAAAGAAACCAATCCTTGGCTCTTCAAATTATCGAGAACCCAAATAACCATAGCTTGACTTGGTCTTTCGTTATGTCAATTTGTCTACACATCTAAGTTGTTTCACAGAAGCGAGCAAGATGCTCCCACTGATCTCTAATTGCATTCCCGTCAAATAAATTGTCTCTTAAACCTGAAAGCACATCATTTTTTATATTAAATTTAGTTGGGTTTGTCGGTACAAACCCTCTATAAACCTATCCTTTTTCAATAATCCATCATAGTGGGTGGTGGTACGACTGCCACAATGATCTCTTCTTCAGCATCCAAAGAAATCAGTTGATTGTCTTCTACTAAGATCCTTTGAGCTAGAGTTGCTTCTCTAATTGCTCTTCTGATAGCACATGTAGTTCTTTCAATTTCTGAATCAAACAGTGTCAATGCGGATCATGAGTTGCGCATACACAAACAAGAAATACCTCAGTAGTACGACAATTAACGAGAAAATAAAAACAAAACTTAAAAACCTAATAAGAAAATGTTGCACAAGCGTTTCCTTGTTGAAATTATCAACAATCCCCAGCAACGATGCCAAAAACTTGGTGACTTCTCAATAAGTGTACTGATAATGTGATAGTAATAAAATAAGATTGAATCCATAGGGACTGCTATTTAACAAGACAATATTGTGCAATGCGTATAAATTAGTAAAGGGGGGGGGGGGGGTTAGGTTTCAAATGCAAAAAGAAAATAAAGTGTTCTGACAGAAATGCGAAAGCAATCAGGTTGTGTATAAAATATTCTATTTCTCTATTGTTGATGATCAATGCATTACATGAACGATATCGTCACTATAATCCTACAGATAACTAACAAAACCGCTATACCCAATATCTTGATGTATATCTCACTAATCTATACTCAGATTTTTCTATCCCTATTCCATAGGCATAAGCAAAATTAGGCATTGCAATAGAGCGTTAATTCCTAAGTCATTACTCAGAGTTTCCTATCCTTAGGCCATCAGTGTAAGCACAACAATTGCCCCTAGGTCCAAGGCATAAACTAATGGTAAGTATTCCCTATGTGTCCAAAATCATATTTTAAAAGAGTAACTCACAAAAAAAGCATTAAGAACAAGTTGCAATTGAATAGAATTATAGATCAAATTATTCATGCAACATCAAATCAAACATATGTCCCAACAATATCAAAATAGGTTTATCAAACACAATCTAACCTAAAGAGAATTAGCTACTCATAGTGAAAATTATAATAGCAAAAACAATTGAGAAAGTTGCATAAGAAATCCCTTGAAGAATTAGTCTCCAATGGCTTCCAATGCTCTCAAAAACTCTTTCTGGTGCTGTAAACCCTTACCAAAACATGTAAAATTCAGAACCCCTGAAAAAATACCAACTTTCCCCTTTTAAAACCTTCCTAATATATATATATATATATATATATATATATATATATATATATATATATATATATATATATATATATATAATACAAGTAAAACAAATACAGGTCTATAATATATGGAAAAATAAAATAAAATTTAAAAAATAAAGTATTTAGTCACGATTATTTATACCATCATTGTTATAGATAGAGCGTAAAATATTATAAACCATACAATCACTGTGTTTCTAACCCATGACCTTTCACTTTATATCACAACGGTTGTATACTTAGACCATTGTGATATATAGCATGCTACCTAGGTTATCACAATGGTCCTATGCCCGTGGTGGAAAACATCATATGTACAATCACACCGTACCTAACAATTGTTGATCTGATGTGATTGTATCATTTTTCCAATCGTTATTATATGTGTTTTTCGTAGTAGTGTTGACTCCTCTCGTAATGTCTGTTATGATTGCGAAATATTCAAAATATACAAGAATTGAAAGTGTCATTGGGATTTACACACACCACTAATGTTGTTAGTATTGGAGAAGTGGAGCAGAGTCCACCTCTAAAAAGACTTTAATTTTGAAGGATGTCATGCATACTTCAGAGATTATAAAGAATTGTGTTTCTGGTTTTGTTCTTAAAAAGACAGAGTTAGCCAGTCTATTGGGGTAGATTTGTACACAATCTCTAAGGATGATATTTTTGTGAAATTAGTACATTTAAGACTTTTGTGAATGAAATTAAAATTTAATTTCGTAAGAAGATTAAGATACTTCGTAGTGATAGGGTGTCGCATCCGCGAAAAACAACTGGCGGGATAAAACAAAACAAACAGAGCCGCCACCGTGCGTTATTTATCTCAAAGAGGGAAAGGAAACGCTCGAAGTAAACCTGGAAAAGACATGGTCTCGCGACCAAAGAGAGATGGGATCGGGAGTCGGTTACGCAAGGGGAAGGTATTAGCACCCCTCACGTCCGTCGTACTCGACGGGATCCACGCTCAAAAGAATAGAAGAAAGGTTGCTAAAGCTGCTCACAAACATCACACACACACACACTGGAAACAACACAGGTGGGAGAAGAGGGGAAAGGGCTCGCTAGGATATCGCATCCTATGCCTATGTATCTCATTTGGAATGAGAATCAGAGCTACCGTAGTTCGGCTCACGCACGCCGAAACAAAACACACACAAACAGGCAAACATGGAAACCGAATGCCAATCGCTGGACTTACATCAGACTCCGAACCAAACAAACCCACACTGGAAACCAAATGCCACTTGCTGGACTTATATCGGACTCCAAGCACACAACAATAGGATACAGAATGCCAATCGCTGGTCTTACATCCATCTCCTACACACAAGAAAGTTAACACACAAACAAGTTACTAGGGAGTCTGGAACTCGAGCCTAATAACTGTCAAGCAAACACACACAAAAAGAAAAAAGGTGCCCGGAGAGATCTCGTACGATCTCCTGCCTACGTACCTCATCTGGTATGAGGATCAGGGCAACGTAGTTCCCCTTAACAGGGGATAAACTTTCTCCTAACCAGAGACTGGGAAATGACAAACTAGAAGGGAGACTGACTCGAGCCTAATAGTTATCATGTATTCCACAATGGTCCTAGGTTGAGTTTTCTATCTAACTTGCACAGGCAGCAAGCTATCCTAATCAGGACAAACAAAGCAAACATACACACAATTAGCACACACTATATACAAACAAAGTGGGCTCACACAAGGGTTAGGCTGTGAAACACAAGCCAACTGTAATCGGGTGTAGTTAGCTCTTAACCCTAACATTGAGAGTTAGGGTGAAGCAGATGAAATGGGAAGTGAGGGGTGTGCCTCACAGCTCTTATCCCTGGCCTGGGAGAGCTTGACTCAAATAGAAGGTGTGGGAGTTCAGAAAGCAGGAACTCTTCTATCCACGTGACTGACTGTTAGATGCCCAAAAGTGCTTATTTGAGCTATCATATGTGGGCATCTTTCACTCTTTTTCCTTGCTAAAATTGTCAAAACCAAATTTGTTTTACATGGAATGCATTACATTGATAAACAAGCTTGGTGCCTTTGATTTGTGTGTTATTGTGCAGGAAAGACATGAACTAATTGAAAATGAAGACACAAGAAAATTGGCAAAGGAACCAAAGAATACAAGCATTTCATCAGCCTGCTCGCTAGGCGAGGCTGTGGCGAAGCATTGGTTCGCTAGGCGAGTTCCTGGCGAAAAGCTCCAGTAAATTGTCAAATTAATTCGCTAGGCGAGCTGAAGGCGAAGGTGGTAGCGAGTTCATTCTGTTTTGGTGAAAAACGCAGCCAGCACTCACTCGCTAGGCGAAGCTCTAGCGAGTCCCCAGCGAGCATTCCAGTAGCAAAACCTCTCAACCTCGCTGGGGCGAAGGTTGAAGCGTGTCCTTCGCTAGGCGAAGGTATGTTCGCTAGGCGAACATGACAGTTCAGCAGGCCCTGTTTTCTCTGGGCGCAGGGGCCTTTTGTGCCCATTTTAGACCCTCGCTAGGCGAGCCATTCTGCTCGCCTAGCGAACATGACAACCCAGCAGTGGTCTATAAGTAGCAGGTGCCACTTTTGAGCACCATACCTTAGTTTTACCTCATTTTTCCACTTTTGTACTTTCTTCTAGATATTTTTGCAGCATTGTTTTGGGAGCTTTTATGCCCTAGTTTTCATTTCTCTTCATCTTAGAACCATCTTCTACAAAGAGAAGGTGGATTCCCATCCAACTTCGATTATCCGACTTGGATGTTGATCAACCTTCTTTCCTTACTTGCCGACCAAGCTACCATGAAAATGAGTAGCTAAGTCATCCATTTGTCAAGGTTAGATGTAGGTGATTACTAGCTTTGTGTGTAAATGTAAGGATCCTCATATGTAAACTCTTTAACGGTAAATATATGATGAAAACTTTGTTTCTATTTAAAACTCTTTGTGTTGGTTTATGATCGAGAGATGTTTACCGACTCTTGACCTAGGTTTTCATCCAAACTTGTTTGTTAGCTAGAGATAGTAACGAATGATTTTGTTCACCATAAGGTTGAACCAAAAAGTTGTCATTTTGATAGATTGTGTTCGAGAGAAACAATGGATCAAAATGGCAAAACTCACAATATGTGTTCGAGAGAAACATATTGAGAGGACTTTGTGAAATGATTTATCATCTAAAGGAGTTTATAAGATTGTTGAGCGAGCAAATACATGCAAAGTGATCATTGAAACCTAACTTTGACAATATTTCTCATTTAATCAAACCATAACTTTTACCGCAACTTATTACTTTTTAGGCAAGCTAACTTGATTAAAACCAAAACCCTATTGTTACATTGAGCTAAGATTAATACAACCATCGAACGGCAGTGATATCTTACAATCCCTGTGGATACGATAACAAAAACCCGACACGAAATATACATTTCAACAAAATGGCGCCGTTGCCGGGGATTGTAAATTGATATTGCGAGCATCGCAATGGTTGTTTAAGTTTTAGCTTGTGAATTTTTGACTTGTGCTTGTAATTTGTTTGGTTTAGTGTGCAGCTTACGTTTTATGCGAGGGCAAATCCCTGTGGACGAACTTCTTTTTGATCCTGAGATCGAGAGAACCGCAAGGAGGCTCAATAGCAAAACGAGACGCAGGAGGCAACAGGCTAGACAACGCCAAGAGCAAGGAGAAAGTTCTTCAACCACAAATCCACACCCATTCATACCAAACATGGAGCCACAACCACCACCACCTATTTCTACTCCATGTATCAATAGTCCAAGGAACACCGCTCAGTTTGCCAACCACACGGGAAGGCAAGCTGAGATGAAGACGGGAACTCTGAATTTATTATATGGGAGTCCATTCACCGGAATGGACCATGAAGACCCATTTGCTTTTCTCACAAAATTTTATGAGATAGCATTGGCTGCCGGAGTGGATCAGGCTCAGAAGCTTCCGTTGTTCAGACGATTATTTCCCCACGCTTTGCTCGGTAAAGCAAAGGATTGGTATCTCGATCAAACACCAGCCGTAATGACAGACTGGAACGTGTTAGAAGAGAAATTCATTGAAAGATTTTTCTCCCATAACCGATTCATGGAATCAAAGACGGCCATCTCGGTGTTTTCTCAAGGAACCAGTGAATCTTTAAATGAAGCGTGGGAGAGATTCAAGTCCATGCTTAGGAAATGTAAAGGGCATGGATTTGATGAATTGACCCAAATCCATATCTTCAGAAATGGACTTCAACCAAACTGCAAGACGTTGTTGGATGCCACCTCGGGTGGCTCGTTGATGTCAAAAAGTGCCGAAGAAGCCACAAACATTATCAATCGCATGGCTCTAAATGATCTTCAGAGTCAAAGTCGTGGAAATTCTTTGAAGAAGGCGGGAGTGCTTGAGTTAGGGACGAATGATGCCATCCTTGCCCAAAACAAGCTCATCTCACAACAAGTGGAACTCTTAATGCAACAAATCAAAGAGTTAAGAGAACCGTCAAAAGCTAAACAAATAGCTTGTTGTGAACTTTGTAAAGGTGAACATGACACCGGATTTTGTCCACCTCCCGGTTTTGACGAAGTAAACTACATGGCCAATCAACGGGACTATCAACCGAGACAACAACAACCTTATCAACCGCACCCTCAACAACAACAACAACAACAACAATTCCAAGGGAACCAAGGGTTCCAACCTAGAAGCAACTATTATCATAACCAAGGTTATGGAGGTGGTTCTTCTAGCCGTCAAAACCCTCCCCAAAATCCGTATCAATCTCAACAATCGCCGGTCGTCAATTCTAAATTGGAAGAGACATTGACGCAATTCATGCAAATGTCAATGACCAATCAAAAGAGTAATGACGCGGCCATAAAAAATCTCGAGACTCAGGTTGGGCAACTTGCCAAGCAACTCGCTGAACAACAAACCGGTCCTTCTTTTTCGGCTAATACGCAAACAAATCCTAAGGAGCATTGTAAGGCGATTATGACGAGAAGTGGGAGGGAGTTGGGTAGTGAGAATGAAAAAAGAGTTGAGAGTGAACAAAGAGAGAAAGAGAAAGAAATTGAGGAGGAAATAGTGGAGGAAAATGTTGATGGTGAAATAGGAGTGTGGAGTGATGAGGAAGAAGTTGAAAAGAATAGAAATAATGGTGAAGTTGAAAAGAAAAAGGTTTGGAGATTGAGGAAAATAAAAGTGATGAGGTAATAAGGGAGGTAGTGAAGAAGCCTAGATGGAAGAGTGCTAGAATTACAAAGGGAAAGGAGGTAGTGAGCGCTACTCCTATCCAAAACCTTCCTTATCCTCATGCTCCTTCCAAAAGGGAGAATGAACGGCATTACGCCCGGTTCATGGATATTTTTAAACAGTTGCAAATCAACATTCCGTTTGCTGAAGCCTTGGAACAAATGCCAAAGTATGCCAAATTCATGAAGGACATACTAACCAAAAAGCGGAGGTATACGGAACCGGAGACCATCGTCCTTGATGCGAGCTGTAGTGCCATTATTCAAAGGACGCTTCCTAAGAAAGAGGTTGATCCGGGAAGAGTTACATTGCCGGTTAAAATTGGTGACGTTTATGTCGGGAAGGGACTTATTGACTTGGGGTCGAGCATTAATCTTATACCTTTGTCAATTATCAAGAGGCTTGGCAACATCGAGATTAAGTCCACCCGAATGACGTTGCAATTGGCGGATAAGTCGACGACCCATCCTCATGGCGTAACCCAAGATGTTTTGGTAAAGGTCGACAAATTCTTTTTCCCGGTGGATTTTATTGTAATTGATATGGAGGAAGATGATGATGCTCCGCTCATCTTGGGCCGACCATTCATGAAGACCGCAAGAATGATGATAGATGTTGATGACGATTTAATGAAGGTGCGAGTTCAAAATGAGGAAGTCACATTTGATCTATTCGAGGCGATGAAGCATTCCAAGGATAGAAATGATAGCTTTCGCATCGATGTGATCGAAGACGCTATTATGGAGGTTTCAAAGCATATTCATGAGATATCTCCTATGGAGTTAGCTCTTGACGACTCATTGGAGGTTTTCACTGTTGAAGAGGAGCTAGCTCTTGAGGAATGCTTAAAGGAACTTGATAGTTTGGAAGACCTACAACCGTGGGAAGTAGAGGAAGAAAACTTGAAGAAGGAGGTTGTAACACCCTTCTACCCAAACGACATATTTAAATATATTATCAGAGTACAACATGTAGAAGAGTTTACATTTCTTACAACGTAACACTTATTGCATTACAACATAAAACATATTATTTAATATTTAAAACTTCGCAGCGGACAACAGCACAAATATTGTAATTCATAATAATGTTTCAACATTATCTCAACAAAACATCTCAACATTTAGTCATCATAAACAACATAAATAATAATCAACTATCTATCGAATCCCATAACCCCGGTGTCACATGACCAGAGCATTTGACTCGACTCTGTAGAATAACTCTACACTTATTCCTCGAACCTCAACAATAGCTACTCCTCTTTATCTGCACATTGCTCATCATAGATGAACATAAACACATGCAGAAGGGGTGAGAATTACATTATTAAATAATAATATAACGACAGAAATATAAACATAAATATATATTTCACATATGCCAACACAGCTCATCATCATTATCATAATCAACAAACTCATGAACATCAACCAAAACAACACATCAAATGCAATGCACACACCCATGCATGACTCAACACGACTCGGTATACCCATTTTGTGACCAACTACAGGATCACCACTCCCAGATTCATCACCATAGAATCCGAGTTCCCCGCAAGGAACCAAGCCTCTCAACAAGCCCGGAGTCAACAACATCATTGGAACTCAGTCCGTTCATCACTAGGCATCGGCCTTTCATGAATGCATGCACATCAAACATGCATCATAATCAACATAGCAACAACATCATCATATAGTCATGTTATCATCATCATTAATAACATGACAAACAACTCAACAAAACAACAACCATCATAACGATATCACATCGTCACATAATACATTCATAACTAACACGTAAATTCAACATTTCATCATCATAAACACCTCATACACAATCATATAATCACTATTAATTGTTTATAATACAACTACAGCGACTTACTAAGAGTCTCGCAACTCAACGTACTCAAAACCCACCAACATTAGCTTCTGCATTTCTCCAGTTCGCGCCGCCAACATAGGGACGCGCCGCGAACTCTTCCAATACAACACAGTTCGCGCCGCGAACGAAGGACCGCGTCGCGAACAATTTATTTCGCTTCAGTACGCGCCGCGAAGCAGGGTTCGCGCCGCGAACAACGAATTACAGAACTCCTCTAAATCCTGCCCAGTTCGCGCCGCGAACTGGGCTTCGCGCCGCGAATCGCGCGCGAACAGAAGCCCTCTGCTGCAGAATTCAGCGCAGCTTTGCTTCTCTACTCGCCGTAACCCGTACCCCACGGCTAACAAACCAAAATCGACATTCAACAGACATATATACACAACATACTTCGATTACAGTGCATATAACTCCACAAAACTCACAATCGGAGAATTTATCATCAAAACCCCAACTTTCCCAATCTCCCTAAAATCCCCAAAATTCATCAACAACCCAACAGATATCATGAAATTGCTCGCATATTATCGTTTAATAAGGTTCAGACCCCTTACCTCTTTGGATTGAAGGAAGCTCCGAGCAATCTTTGGCCTTTTCCTCTTCCTTCTCTTTCTCTTAGCGTTTCTCCCCCTTCCTCTGACTCTGAAGCAAAACACGTGAAAACCCAACTCTGAGTTCTCTTGGCTTCTTATATCAATTTCCACTTTTACCCTTCCACTTTTCATATTCCATTTATTTATTTATTTAATTATTATTAAAATAAATAACATCAATAATAATAATAAAAATAATCCAATAATCCAACTTTATTTAATTAAATTAATAAAATAATATTAACTCAATTAAATAATTCTCTTATTTTAATCGGGGTGTTACAGAGGTCATTGACGAGAAAGCGCCAATTGAATTAAAAGAGTTACCTTCGACTTTGAAATATGAGTTTCTAGATGAGACCGAGGCAAAGCCGGTCATCATAAGCAACCTCTTGACAAAAGAAGAAGAAGCTCGTCTAATCATTGTGCTAAAAACCAATCAAGAAGCTATGGGTTGGACTCTTTCCGATCTAAAAGGAATTAGTCCATCCTATTGTATGCACAAGATTTTGATGGAGGAAGATTTTAAGCCGGTGGCTCAACCACAACGCCGCTTAAATCCTACGATGAAGGAGGTTGTAAGAAAGGAAGTGGTGAAGCTATTGGATGCGGGAATGATTTACCCGATCTCGGATAGTCCGTGGGTTAGTCCCGTGCACGTGGTTCCGAAGAAGGGTGGAATGACCGTAATCCGAAATGACAAAGACGAATTGATCCCGACTAAAGTTGCCACGGGGTGGAGAATGTGTATAGATTATAGACGGTTGAATACCGCGACTCGAAAGGACCATTTTCCACTCCCATTTATGGATCAAATGCTCGAAAGACTATCGGGCCAACAATACTATTGTTTTTTGGACGGCTACTCCGGGTACAACCATATTGCGGTTGACCCGGTTGATCATGAGAAGACGACTTTCACGTGTCCGTTTGGAGTGTTCGCATACAGAAAAATGCCCTTTGGGCTGTGCAATGCACCGGCGACCTTCCAACGATGTGTCCAAGCCATTTTTGCCGATCTGATAGAGAAAACAATGGAAGTCTTCATGGATGACTTCTCGGTATTTGTGGGACGTTTAGTCTATGCTTGGCAAATTTGAAGACGGTGTTGGAAAGGTGTGTGAAGACCAATTTGATGCTAAATTGGGAAAAGTGTCACTTCATGGTGACCGAGGGGATCGTGCTAGGCCACAAAGTCTCTAAAAGGGGGCTTGAAGTGGATAGAGCTAAGGTTGAAGTAATTGAAAAATTACCCCCTCCGGTGAATGTGAAGGGCATCCGTAGCTTTTTGGGGCACGCGGGGTTCTACCGGCGCTTCATCAAGGACTTCTCAAAGGTGGCTAAGCCTTTGAGCAATTTGCTCGCCAAGGACCAGGTATTCCTCTTCACCGAAGATTGTTTGCAAGCTTTTGAGGTTTTAAAAGAAAAATTGGTTACCGCTCCAATAATAGTTGCTCCCGATTGGAATGAAAATTTTGAACTAATGTGTGACGCGAGTGACTATGCTGTTGGAGCGGTACTTGGCCAAAGAAAAGACAAAACTTTTCATGCGATACATTATGCGAGTAAGGTTCTTAACGAGGCTCAAATAAATTATGCCACAACGGAAAAAGAACTACTCGCAATAGTGTATGCGCTAGAAAAGTTTAGGTCTTATCTTATAGGGTCTAAAGTCGTTGTGTATACCGATCACGCGGCGATTAAATATCTGCTAACCAAACCGGATTCGAAGCAAAGGCTCATCCGTTGGATCCTCTTGTTACAAGAATTCGATGTGGAAATCAAAGACAAGAAGGGGTCGGAAAACTTGGTAGCGGATCATTTATCCCGATTAGTGAACGTGGAGGTTACCGCGTCTGAAAAAGAAATCCGGGAAGAATTTCCTGATGAAAAATTGTTTAAGGTTCAAGTTAGGTCGTGGTTTGCAGACTTTGCAAACCACAAGGCTAGTGGTTTTGTGCCTGCCGACCTAACTTCGAACCAAAAGAGGAAGTTCCTTTCGGATGCGAAGTATTATGTTTGGGATGACCCATACTTGTTTAAGTTGGGTAGCGATAACCTGTTAAGGAGATGCGTAACTGGTGATGAAGCCCAGAGCATCCTTTGGCATTGTCACAACTCGCCTTATGGCGGACATTATAATGGGGTTAGAACGGCCACTAAAATTCTTCAATCGGGATTTTATTGGCCAACTATTTTGAAAGACGCACATGCCCATGCGCAAAGTTGTGACAGCTGCCAAAGAAGCGGTGGGATAGGTAAGAGAGATGAGATGCCTCTCCAAAATATCCAAGAAGTGGAAGTGTTTGATTGTTGGGGCATAGATTTCGTAGGACCTTTCCCACCCTCTTATGGGAATGAGTACATGCTTGTTGCTGTCGATTATGTCTCTAAGTGGGTTGAGGCGATTGCCTCACCTCGGGCGGATGCCAAAACGGTGATAAATTTTTTAAAGAAAAACATATTTTCCCGTTTTGGAACCCCCCGAGTGTTGATAAGTGACGGAGGGTCACACTTTTGCAATGCACCTTTGGAAACAATTCTAAAACATTATGGTGTATCGCATAGGGTGACAACTCCGTACCACCCTCAGGCTAACGGGCAAGCGGAGGTCTCTAATCGAGAGATTAAGAGAATCCTAGAAAAAACCGTGTCTAATTCTAAAAAAGAGTGGTCCCAAAAATTGGACGAAGCATTATGGGCCTACCGTACGGCCTTTAAAGCTCCAATTGACCTAACTCCCTTTCAATTGGTATTTGGTAAAACTTGCCATTTGCCGGTTGAATTGGAGCACAAGGCCTTGTGGGCCCTAAAGTTTTTAAATTTTGAACATGAGTTGGCCGGTAACAAAAGGAAAGTACAACTACTTGAGTTGGAGGAGATGCGCAATGCCGCATACCACTCAAGTTGGTTGTACAAGGAAAAAGCAAAGAAGTATCACGACAAGAAGATCCGTAACAAAGAATTCGTGCCCGGACAATTGGTCCTATTGTTCAACTCCCGGTTGAAGTTGTTTCCCGGGAAGTTGAAATCAAAATGGTCCGGGCCATTTCGGGTGAAAGAAGTAAAAGAGTACGGGGCCATTGTCATTGAAGACATGGACAAGAAAGATAGTTGGACCGTGAATGGCCAACGATTGAAAGTGTATCTCGGCGGTCATGTGGATCGCGAGAGTTGTGCTCAGCCGCTCGATGCTCCTCTGTGAGCATCGCACCGTCGAGCTTAGCCGACGTTAAACAAGCGCTAGTTGGGAGGCACCTCAGCATTGTAAGTATTTACTGTTTTATGTTTTATTTTGTATTGAGTACACTGTGCTAAACCCATGCTGGATGACTTGCAAGTGCTGCATTTGCCATTGCACTTGCTGTCACGCTCGCTAGCAGCTCGCTAGGCGAAGCAGTAGCGAGCACGCTCGCTAGCTGCTCGCTAGGCGAGGCAGCAGCGAGCGCTGCAGTACTGTTTACTATTTAAATCTCAGCAGGGCCATTTTGCCCCAAACCTTCAAAAAAAATTCTGAACGGCTCTGCTGAGGAATTTGTGCTAGGCTTCTCAAACTCTCTCATTTGCATCTTTATCACCAACACTTGCTCTTTTCGGTCGATTGCAAACTCTTCTTACTTCACATTTCCAAATCCGTGTAACTAAGGTTTGCCCTACTGCATTTTTCTTTTTGTTTGAACTCTTAATTTCCAAATGTGAATGGCAAATAGGATGAGTGTGGTATGGGAACATTGAGGTTGCATGTGGTATTTTGGAGTTTGCAATTTTTGGAGATTTAGGTTTTCAATTTGGGGATTTAGTTTTACTTTAGGTTTTGCATGCAATTAGGCAATCCCCAATAGCATAGAACGATTAAGTGCCATGAGACCACTGGCTTTCCCGTGTTTGATCATGAGCTTATGCGTTCAGGCAAGGGTGAGACTTCCGTCTCGTGGGCAGGTAAGGATCCCGTCACCTATCGATGATCGGTATGTGGCTAAATATTGTAGAGCAAAGACTACCGGTGGCAGTGCAGCCTCAGGAAGTACTCGGGCTTCTGATGGTCCTAGTGCTTCTACTCCCGGACTTGATCCGTACCTGCGGGCTGTGTGTGACTACAGTTTTGAGTGGATGGCGGCATCCCAGAGAGCTATGATCGATATGCACAACAGTATGCAGAGGTTGGAACTGCAAGGTAATGACCCCTCCGGTGCTCGAGCATTGTTGGCGCGTGAGCAGTTTATGCTTAACGCTAATTGGCCTGTGGACAGGCCAGTCTATGGTGAGGGGGTGGGCGCTGATGCTGATGATGATGTTGATGATGAGGCTACCGGTTCTGAGGCCGGTAGCGAGGAGGAGTCCTGAGCCCTTAGTGGGTTAAGTTTTTGTATTTTTTCAGTTTTTATGTCATTTCTATTTGTATTTTCGGATTTTGTATCTTGATTTTGGGTTGTACTATTGGGGTGTTTTGTCCCCCATGAACAAATTTATATTTTCAGTTAATGTTATTTAGTTATGTTTTTAATGTTGTGTGTTTAATAAATTTTTGGTTGATTGAGTGGCAAACCCTTCTAGATTGGTTGCTCCTCAAGAAGTACCCAATGAAGGTGCATCCGAGCTTGGATGGCAATGATAAGAATAAACAAGTGAATGAAGCTAAGGTACATGGTTACCTTCGGCTAGAATTTTAGAATGCATTAGGAACTTTACTCTTTTTGGTAAATTGAATATTGTCTTTTTGCAACATAATTGAATGAATGTTTCATCTAGAACTTAAAACCACAAATTGTGAGGAAACCTCCATTGTACACTTAAATGCTGGATTCTAATAAGTTTTGTTGATTCATGTGATTCATTCTTTGTCTTTTATTATTGTGAAATTGTGGAAGCAATTAGAAATGATCAAGGCACTTGTTTTCTTTCGAGCACAACTACATCCAAAAACAACTTACCTGTGAGCAGAGAGAGTATTTGTTAACCCCTTTGAGCCTAAACAGTTGAATCTCGGCTTGAAATAAAGCGAGATCTCAAAAATCTTTTTTTTACAACCCGGAAAATCTTGATTATTGTTCTTTTGCCGTAAAAAGTTAAGAGCATTCACTTAGGGTGTGGAAGAAATAAGTTGGGGAGAACGAAAAAGAATTGGTAAGTACCACAACTCTTGAAAAAGAAAAGAAAAAACGAGCAAGCATAGAAAATATATATGTATAGAAAATATAGAAAAGAAACATCTGTTTTGTATATTTGATGTGAAAGAAAAGAACAAAAATAGAAAAAAATGAAAATGAATGCTTGCTTGGAAGAAAAATAGTGAAAAATAAAAATGAGTTGTGGAATATGTGTTGTGAAGGTTTCAAATAAGAAACAAATGAAACAAAGTCGAGTAGTGTGAATAATACTGTGAATGTCTCTTTTGCATCGGCACTTTCGTTTCAATGGCCTTAGAAATGACCCTTGTTTGTTAACCTAACCAAGCTTCAACCGAAAAGCCCTTAGTGATCTTTATGCTTCCACAGTACCATTTTTAATTGTTAGACATTGTATGAATCTATTTGATTTTTTCATTATTTGTTAGAGAGTGAGATTAGTCCCGCGGTTGCAAACGCGCAAAATCTTCATTCCTTATTCGAAGAGGAGAGATAGGATGATTCATTCAGAATAGTATTGTTGTAGATAGATAAATATTTTGCATTGCTATTTAAGTTTTAGTTCTTATGTATTATTTTATTCGAACCGTTGGGAACTTGTATTTGCTGATTTCGCTTGTGTTTGAGCCGTTTATCCAACTTCGGAGAAACCAGTTTCTTAAAGCAAATCCTCTTGTCCTTCAAGAGGCATACTTTGCTTGAGGACAAGCAAAAATCTAGTTGGGGAGAGTTGTTAGATGCCCAAAAGTGCTTATTTGAGCTATCATATGTGGGCATCTTTCACTCTTTTTCCTTGCTAAAATTGTCAAAACCACATTTGTTTTACATGGAATGCATTACATTGATAAACAAGCTTGGTGTCTTTGATTTGTGTGTTATTGTGCAGGAAAGACATGAACTAATTGAAAATGAAGACACAAGAAAATTGGCAAAGGAACCAAAGAATACAAGCATTTCATCAGCCTGCTCGCTAGGCGAGGCTGTGGCGAAGCATTGGTTCGCTAGGCGAGTTCCTGGCGAAAAGCTCCAGTAAATTGTCAAATTAATTCGCTAGGCGAGCTGAAGGCGAAGGTGGTAGCGAGTTCGTTCTGTTTTGGTGAAAAACGCAGCCAGCACTCACTCGCTAGGCGAAGCTCTAGCGAGTCCCCAGCGAGCATTCCAGTAGCAAAACCTCTCAACCTCGCTGGGGCGAAGGTTGAAGCGTGTCCTTCGCTAGGCGAAGGTATGTTCACTAGGCGAACATGACAGTTCAGCAGGCCCTGTTTTCTCTGGGTGCAGGGGCCTTTTGTGCCCATTTTAGACCCTCGCTAGGCGAGCCATTCTGCTCGCCTAGCGAACATGACAGCCCAGCAGTGGTCTATAAGTAGCAGGTGCCACTTTTGAGCACCATACCTTAGTTTTACCTCGTTTTTCCACTTTTGTACTTTCTTCTAGATATTTTTGCAGCATTGTTTTGGGAGCTTTTATGCCCTAGTTTTCATTTCTCTTCATCTTAGAACCATCTTCTACAAAAAGAAGGTGGATTCCCATCCAACTTCGATTATCCGACTTGGATGTTGATCAACCTTCTTTCCTTACTTGCCGACCAAGCTACCATGAAAATGAGTAGCTAAGTCATCCATTTGTCAAGGTTAGATGTAGGTGATTACTAGCTTTGTGTGTAAATGTAAGGATCCTCATATGTAAACTCTTTAACGGTAAATATATGATGAAAACTTTGTTTCTATTTAAAACTCTTTGTGTTGGTTTATGATCGAGAGATGTTTACCGACTCTTGACCTAGGTTTTCATCCAAACTTGTTTGTTAGCTAGAGATAGTAACGAATGATTTTGTTCACCATAAGGTTGAACCAAAAAGTTGTCATTTTGATAGATTGTGTTCGAGAGAAACAATGGATCAAAATGGCAAAACTCACAATATGTGTTCGAGAGAAACATATTGAGAGGACTTTGTGAAATGATTTATCATCTAAAGGAGTTTATAAGATTGTTGACCGAGCAAATACATGCAAAGTGATCATTGAAACCTAACTTTGACAATATTTCTCATTTAATCAAACCATAACTTTTACCGCAACTTATTACTTTTTAGGCAAGATAACTTGATTAAAACCAAAACCCTATTGTTACATTGAGCTAAGATTAATACAACCATCGAACGGCAGTGATATCTTACAATCCCTGTGGATACGATAACAAAAACCCGACACGAAATATACATTTCAACACTGACTCAACAAGGATCTTGGGTTAATATCCACAATGCCTCAACATGTAATGTGAGCAAAGGGATGACACACTGAATAGCAGGAGATGGACTACACATCTCTTTTATCTGCCAATTGCCTTATCAAAGGTCTTTTCCTGCTTGACACAAAGATAAACAAACACAAGCATTGCCTCTTAAGGAGGGCTTCAGACAGGTGCCTGCCCAAGTAACAGGACAAGTCTTCCAGACTACATGAAGTCAGTGAGTTATACCTCAAATGGTTAAGCAACCAAGCAACAGCAAAAGCAAGTTCAAAAGAACTTAAGCAACTAATGTACCTGAAAACAATCTAACTCAGTAAGTATTCAACTCAAAAAGTCAAACAGAATAGTCAACAGTCAACAGTCAACAATAATCAAACAAACAAAGCAACAAGGTGTAAGGCACAAGCTCATCTCAAAGGAGCTAAAAGCAACCTACAAAACAAATTAAGATTAGTCAACATTCAACAATCAACCAACTTTAAGCAATGTGAATCAATCTCCTCAAGGCCATATGCTTCTTATCCTGAAAACAAAGCTCAAACATAAGCACCAACCACTAGGACAAGGCCTAGGGTCAAAGGGGGAGAAATAATTCAAAACAGAACATGAAAATTGACAAGAATCAAGCTCAATCAATTAAGAACATCATCCAAAAGGTCTCATATCAATAGCATCAACCAATTTCATTTCACAAAGCAATTATGGCAAAGCATACAAGTTGGAAGCTCATTGAAGCAACAGAATGAACAAATCCACATTAATTCCAAAATGATTCAATAAATCTCCAGAAAAATCATGGCTAAACAGCACACATCACATGATCATCCCACCAAAAATCAAGGCATTTGGACAAGTATAAGCATGGCAAATAAATTCCATAAGGCAAGGTAAGCACAAACAAGCTCAAATAGGACCACAATTGGTACATCAACTTAGCACAAGCCTAAAACAGAATTGGCAAATGGTAAACACTTCAAACCAAAGCCACAATAAACTTCAAAGTGTCTAGAATCAGTGTGAAAAATTTCACATCCATAGGATAAACAACCATCATTTCACAAATCATTGAAGTTCATGACTATCAAGAAGTCCACAAATGGTCAACCAGCAAGAAAAATGTCAAACAAATCAGAAACCATTCCACAAATTCCACAAAAATTCATGATCAATTCTAACATCCAGAAGAAGCGTCATGCAAAAAATCACATCATTTAGCATTTATTTGGCATGGCAAAGAAAATCATCAAATTGAGCAAGCAATGGTGTGACACACATTGTCACACCTACATTAACCAGATCATATCTCAACAACCAGAAATGCTAAAAATGCAAACTCAACACCAAAATGTCCCTAAAGATGTCTAGTTTAAGCATGCAAAGTTTCAAGAGCATTGGATAAAATCTCATCATTTCACAAAGCATATGGCAAGGTAGGCCAAGAAAACACATACATACACAATCCCTAAGCCAAATTAAATTCCAACCGTGCACAATTTCTGGAAAAATAGTCATAAAAAACTAGAAATCATAAGGAACATCATGCAAAAATTCCCAGGCCATTTGGATCAATATTCATGGAGTTATGATTTTTGGAAGTGAAGAGAAAAATAAAAATGCACATGAAAGCATGGTGTGAATATGTGAAGAACAATGAAATAAATCAGCAAAGGCAATTGGAAAAGCGCTGGAGCCAAGGATCGAACTGAGTGTAAATTTGAATTGAGCGCCCTTACAAGTGAAACGCGTCGTTTCACTAAGTACATGTGGCAGTGCAAAGCATTCTTATCCAATCATAACGCCATGCCAGGGACACGTGGTCCAATACATGTGTACAAACAACCAAACGCATGCAGAAGCATGCTGGAACGTATCAAAGGACCTTCTGGACAGAAACCCTAGGATATTCATACAATCTTCATCGTGTTCTTGAGCTCAAGAACACTTTTGTCCAGAAATTCAAAACAATCACACCATTGGATTCGTCTTTCAACATACAACACTAATCTAAGTTCAATTTGACCTAACTCTCACTAACATGAATGGATCGAGCAAGAGAAGTTTTGTCCATCAAACTTTAAATCACGATAACTTTCTCATTTCTCCATGGAAATTGATGATCCAAAGCTCAAATTAATCGCCAATGAAAGACCTACAACATGCATCTATCAATTTTAAGAATCATGACATTCGAATTCTGACCTTAATGGAAGTGCAGAACTGGATTTGATGGATTTAGGCTTGGCAATGCAGAAACAGATGATCCTAAGCTCTCATATGATTGAATGGATGAATGTTGATAGCTCAATTGCACTGGATCTTGCTTGAATCTTCAGCTGCCATTGATGGAGGTGAGCTTCAACAGTTCCAAATCAGCTCGAAAATTGGTGAATCTTGCTTCCAAAAATGTCCAATTATGCTTGTGGATCAAGGATTGATCAAGAACAAGGCAAGGTTTATGAAGAATTTTGATGAAAAAGTGAGAGAACCAAATGAAGAAAAATGTGCAAATGGATCTAGATCTGAGCCAAATAAAGTGTTAATGAAGTTTTCTGTTATGATTATGCTTTTATATGGTCTGTTAATGATGTATGTTAATCACAATTAAGCAATGCCAAAGTAATTAGTGAAAACCAAGTGTTATGGCCAATTTGCAAATGCACCCTCATGTGTGTAATTCAATGCAACAGTACACGGTTTTGGCATGGGAATCACTTCAAATGCTGTTTAGAGCCAAGTGTAATTGGTGGGAAGTGAAAACAATGCATATTTTTCAAATTACCATTTTCCCTCCAAAATTCAAATGAAAATGCCAATGTTTTTGTGATCAAAATGCATGGTATGTGATGCATGAATTGGATAGTACATGTCAAGAGAGAAATGTTGCAAAAAGAACCACTTCATTTGGCCTTATGGTTCAAAAGTTATGCACTTGTGAAGTTCAAATTCCTTTGGCCATGATTGATCCATATCTCTTCAACCATACATGAGAAATTCATGTTCTTGGACTTTTTGGAAATGGGAGAACAATATATTCAACTTTCATGTTGGACAAAATTTCATTTGAAGCATTTTTGATGATGTAATCTTGAGGAGAAAACCTTTCCATTTTTGGCAATTTCCAATTACAGGTCACTTTCTATTTTTGGAAAGTTTTGTCCTGACTTTTTTTTCTTCAATGTTGATGTTTGACATGTCAAATGAGACTTGTTTGAACATGAATGAGGCCTCTCTAACCATCTCCCACCTTCAAATCCATGGTTGAATGCACAGTTGACTTTGGTTGACCTTTTCAGTTGATAGATGACTTTGGCCTTATACAGATGAATTTGAGCCTCAATCTCCTGATGAAATGGCTCCAAAATGAAACCCTAGCTTGTACAAGCTCAATAAAATACATATAATAATCCCCATCTCCATGAAAGACCCCATCTCCTTGCAAAACCCTGACTGGTATAATTCAGCTGATTAGGGTTGACCAGAGGTCAAAACCCTAATCTCAAGGAACATGATCAGGCACAATGAACCTCTTGGTGATGATAAGACCATGATGATGATGATGTACCATGTTAACCAAGATAATATCCAGCCTCCTTTAGGAACCAAGAAACCCTAATTAGAACACAATCCTCAGATGATTAATGATCAATCCAATGAAACCCTCAGGCTTGAATCTTTTAACCTCTTTATCTTCTGAGCAAGACTTAGGAGGATGACTTGCTTATTGTTTCCACATGATATGCAAAGATGCAATGACTAATGTCCTAAAAGATGAAATGCAATATGCTAAGCTAGTCCCAAGAGAGGAGGGCAAATTTTGAGGTGTTACGTAGGGGAACGAAATATGAATTCAGTTGATTTAATGAATTTTATAAACAACATTGAATTTTAAATGAAACGACTGCATCATATTCTCCTGAAATGAATGGAAAAACAAATAAAAAGAATATAACTCTTATTGAACTTGTTGGTGCAATTTTGTTGAATACGGATGTTGCTCCTCACTGGTGAGGGAAATTTTATTGATGATTTGTTATGTCCTGAATAGAGTTCCCAAGTATAAAAATAATATCTTTCCTTATGAGATATTGAAGAAAAGACAACCAAATGTGTTTTACTTTAGAACTTGGTTTGTGTGACTTATGTTAGAAGTCTGGATCCGAAGCGAGTTAAACTCGTTGGTAAAGCCTATGAATATGTATTCATTGGGCGTGCAACAAATATTAAGACACATAGGTGTTATGACCTAAATGCTACAAAAATCATATAATAAAATGATATGGAAATCTATGAATACAAATTTCCTTTCAAAACAAGAAATAGTGGGGGAACTGGATCAAATCACACTCCTATGATAAGAAACACCAAAACCAGTGCCGAAATAGAAATCGAACTTAGACGAAGTAAACGAGTAATTGTTGCTAAAGACTATAAACCCAATTATGTGGCCTAAATAGTAGAAGAAGATCCAATAAATCTTCAAGAAGCCTTGTCATTTCTGGATGCAGGTTTGTGGCAAGACGCTATTAATAGAGAGATAGATTCTCTAGAATCAAATAGGACCAGACACTTAGTAGACTTGCATCTTGGTTGAAAATAAATAGGTTGTAAATGAGTTTTGAAAAAGAAACAAAAACCTGATGGGATAATTTATAAATACAAGGAACTCCTTGTAGCCAAAGGTATTAGGCAAAGAGAAAATATATATTTCTTCGATACCTTTTCTCCAGTCACTAGAATTACATCCATTAGAGTATTGATTTCAATTGTTGCTATTTATAACTCAATAGTACACTAAATGGATGTTAAAATAGCTTTTTTAACCAGTGACTTAGAAGAAGAAATTTATATGGATCAACCGGAAGGGTTTGTAATTCATGGTCAAGAAAACAAGGTCTGTAAGTTAGATAAGTCTATGTATGGTCTAAATTAAGATCCAAAGCAATGGCATGATAAGTTTAATAACTTAATGATATAGAATGAGTACAAAGTGAATGAAAGTGACAAATGCGTTTATTATAAATATGAGAATCACATTTGTACTATCATATGTCTCTATGTAGACGATTTACTCATATTTGGATCAAACATTCAGGCCGTTAATAATGTGAAATCATTGTTGAGCAACAACTTTGATATGAAAGACATCGAAGAAGCAAGTGTGATTCTTGGAATAAAAATCACTAGATCCTAAAAAGGAATTTCTTTGGATCAATCTCATTATGTTGATAAGATCTTAAAAAATATAATAACTTTGACTGTAAACTTGTGTGCACACCATACAATTCAACTGTGAAACTGTTTAAGAACACTAGTGAAAATGTCAGACAAATAAAATATGCGAGCATCATTGGTAGTCTTAGGTATGCCATTGATTGTACTAGACCCAATATTGCATATTTCATAGGATTGTTGTGCAGGTTTACTAGTAGGCTGAGTAATGAGCTTTGAAAAGCTATTGAGTGAGTGACGCTAAAGGACCATGAATCTCAGTTTACATTATTTGAAATTTCCTGTTGTACTTAAAGGATACATTATCCATATTGGAATACCTTATAAGACGATTATAAAATAACTAGTGGCTATATATTTAGTATAGTTGGAGGAGATGTATCATAGAAATTAAAGAAACAAACTATCTTGACTCAGTCCACGATGAAGTCTAAGATGATATAATTAGAGACTGCTAGTGAAGAAGCAAGTTGTTTAAGATGCTTTCTAGCTGAGAGCTCTTTATGGGAAAAACCTATGCCAGTTGTTGCAATAACTAGAGATTGTATCTCTAAAGAAGCTGTAAGAGTGGATCATGTATGCACTGATGAAAATTTAGCCGACCTATTGACGAAAGGATTAGCTAGAGAGAATGTCCATAATACATTCAAGAAGATTAGACTAATGCCTATAGATAAATGAGTAGCTCATGATGGTAACCCGACCTAAATGACTGGATATCCTAAGAAATAGGTTCAATGGTTAATAACAAGTTGTGATTAATATGAGATGATCATGCAAGTATAAATAAGTAAAGCATGAATCCTGAAGTAATAAGATGATGAGATGATAAAAGCTCTTAATGAGATATATACTCTGTATGAGGGAGCACCTAGGCTACAAGAGTACTCTTGATAGACTCACCTATGTGATTGTGGAACTTAGGTTAGTTTCTATGAAATTTTGAGGCATAATTCCTAGATCCTTCACTAGACCGAGATACACATGCAAGATCATTAAAGCACGAGATATTAGAATACACCTTAAGAAAAGGTTGTATGTGAGTTTGATGTCTGAGATAGAGTTCAAGACAATTGTTTCACTCTTGTTGAATGATAATCATACTTGCTATGCAAAGGTTCAAGTCGTAGACACCTTGGTTTATTTCACAATCCTAGAAACGTTTGACGTTACTTCTAAAATATGTCTTTTTAAGTCAAGTGGAGGATTGTTGGAACATGTAAACATTTCAATATGATGAATTTGAAAAAATTGTTTAATTCCCAAATTGTTAGAAAAATTTGTGTTTGTGTTTTAAGTGAGAAAATTTCTTAAGCCCCGCATCGCTTAGTTTTCCTTCTTTGGTTAGCTTACTTCACAATATAAGGAATTCACATGTTTCATTCCAAAACACACCAAAAATTTATTGAGTTTTTCCTTCTTCACTCATAATTTTATGTCTTTCGAATTGTCGAAGCACCAATTTCTCTCATTTCTTTTTACTCGTTGAATTTTCCGAGTACTTTCTTAAATTCTCTTTAGAGATTTATTTTAATTTCTCCTCATTTGAGTTGGAAAATTATAAAATATTATTTTTAGATTCTCTTTGGAGAATTAATTGATTTTCTCTTTAATTGAGAAATTATTTTGAGTGGTCAAATGTTTATTATTGAATTCTCTTTGAGAATTTTTTAATTTCTCATCATTTGAGAAATTATTACGACTTATCTATATACCAAATATTACGAGAGATATTTATATCATATTCAGTTGATTTTGAAACCATGATAGGATATATTTCTAGATCGATTATCTATTGTGTAAGTAGTAATCTTATAGTATATAACTGTGTTGTTTTATCCTGGAAGCAGCGTGGTTGAGTATCTGTTTTGCATAATTTTGAGCAGTGTCACAAAACATCTTAAAGAGAGCGACCTAATCCCTAACTCGACCCGGTAGTAATTGTTTTGCATAACTTTGAGCAGTGTCATAGAACATTTTAAAGAGAGCGACCTAATCCCCAACTCGGCCTAATAATTATTTTTGCAGTGGCAATATTTTTTAAAACCATAAAACAACCCCATCTAATTATTTAAAGTTTTGAGTTTCTCTACATTAGCTTGAATTTCATTGTCTGTCACATGGTGACGTTGAAGTTCTAACATCAACTATCTCTAAATGATGCAGTATATATGTAGAGACAACTTGATGCAGCGAACTTCCTCATATGCCAAGTACACATAACTGATCGAAGAAATTTGACTGTTTCCCACAATACCAATATAAATATAAGTTCTTACTATCACTTTTTACATATGCTTACAGTATCTATACACAAACCAACAATTAGTAATCAAACAAAAGTGTAAGAATCTCACTCCTAAATGCATCCTCTTGGACAATGGCCACAACCAGATTCTTCTGTAATGATTACAAATTTTAACTTATTTTTTCCTTCAAAGAAAGAATCTTTGGCTTGTACACATCTAGAAGTAACATAATCTACCAGCATAATACATTTCAAGTTAAGCTCACAAAAATAAGGCATGAGCATTGCACGTATATCATTTTATGCATATGTAATTGTCTTGGTTTATGGCTGTTTATGAAGCATGCAAAAAATATTGATGCTTATAGATGTTTTATATGTTGTCATGTTTTGTAATTGATTAAACTTGCTGGTTTTAAACTGCATATGGTGCCATAGGTATTGCTAACACTTTAGTAATATCATTTTGCACCAAAATCTCATATTGCACCTATACAAAGTCTAAATTGTCAGAAAGATTGGCTTAATCATTTATTTTATTTTATTGTATTTCATATTATATATAATAATATTAATAATTACTAATAATTATAATTCATAATGATTAATTACAATTGATAATAATTATTTTTCTATCATAGAAAAGTAAATTATTTAAAATAAAGGTAAATATTGACTCTTGATTAATATCCCCTCAAATTAATATGGTTGGTCAAAGAGTATCCATTTACTAATAAAAAACTATGGCATGGGGAAGTGATATCAGTTAGTCATCATAGGTGTCGCAAATTGAATGACAATTAACTGTTGGACATATGACTCTACACACAAGAAGGGGGTGAACTACGGGGGTTTAAAAAACGATAGTTTGAAAACTTATTTTTTTCATTTTCAGTGTTTAAAAATAATTTTTGATAAAAACATTTGAGTTATAGCGGAAAATTATACAAGTTTGGCCAAGAAGACATAATCATGTCCCCAAGATTTGATCTTGAGAGTATCCAGTAATATTTATAAGCTTTTAGTGGGTTAAGCTTATGAACCCCCTTATACAACGAAAGTGAAGTTTCAAGTTAACTTTCAATCAAACAAAAATAGCAGACTGAAGTGGTTAGTCTTCCTTCCAAACACGAACTTGAAGTGGTTAGTCCCCAAGCTAAACCGAGATTTTATACAGGCTTATCTCAAAACAATGTGGAATTTTGAACTGGATATCCTTCAAATCGAACCAGGAATTTACACAGGCTGGCCACGAACCAAGTTGAGATTTTACACTGGGATGATCTTGAACCGAAGCTGAGTTTTACACGGACTGGTCATGAACCAAATTGAATTTTTACACCAGACTCTTCTCGAACCAAAGTAAGCTTTTACACGGGCTAAGCTTACGAACCGAACGACGACTTACGAACTAAATCCTCAAACACAATTTTTAATGGGTTTAGATTTGAACGCAAATAAACATCCCCTTAAAGATAAATATTCAACCAAGAAAAACTTTTCTTGGTGAATTTACAATAACACTGTTTTTCCAAAATACAAAAGATCTCACTTAAATACAATGACTTTCTTGAAGCGCTATGGCTAAAATAAAAGTGAGAGAAAGTATAAAATACTTTTAAAGAGAGAGACATTAGTGAGATAGAGAACTCATATTTTCTGTATGTGAAAATTTGAAGGGAGACACATATTTACAGGCTAGAGATTGACAAAAAAAAAAGGAAAGCTCTATGGACCAAAATAAATTATCCAATCGATTGGGACCCTAGGCAAATCGATTGGGTGCCTTAAATAATCGTTTGGAAATGATTAAATTGTAAATAATGGATAGAGAGTCATTGCCCTTAGTTAATACCATGTCACATTATTTTATGGACAATGTTTTCACTATAACCCAATTAATTCGGTAAATGTTCCAATCGATTAGACAGTTCAAAAAACTAGTCCAAAACATTCTGACAGTTCCTGATTCATTGGCTGGGCTCCAAAATGTTTTACGATTGTTTTCTTTGAGAAATAGAGGCTTTAAAACGTATTTTTTGTGTGTGTGTGGTTTAGCCATAATACTTTACGAAAATGCACTTATGTTTTTAAAAAACACCATCACTCAAACGCGACTCGACGAGCTTTTATACTTCTACTCTTTCATACTTTGAAGCTTCAAGACATGCTAAATAAACTAATCATATAAGAATTTTCCTGAGTTTTCTTGGAGATTAGGTTTGATATATCTTCAAGTTGAATGCCATCATCAGATAATAAAGATCATCAATCAACCCTACTTTGTCATCTTGATTTGGAGGAATGATCATGAACAAATTGTCTTATGCGTCTTTAACCGCTTGTCATACTTGTTTGATGTCATGATTTAAGGTTTATAAATGGTTGCATATTCACAAGTGAAACCAAGTTGTCATCTAAGTTGTCATCCAAGTTGTCCAAGTTTTCATTCAAGTTTTCATTATCAAAAGCATGTCATCAAAGGAAAACCCTAATTGCATTCTTTAGCTTTGATCATTTATTTGAATAACCTGTAAAATATGGTTCCATATTAACTTCTATATGTTTGGTATGTTCATGAAAAACAAGATTTGCAACAATTTGAATGACACTTGTATTATCAACATAAAGTGAGGTTTGCTCTATTTGGGAAAATCCAAAATCAACCAAAAGACCAAGAAGCTAAAGTATTTCTAAACAAGCAGCTGACATGGCAAGATACTCATATTTAGTAGAAAATTTACAAACACTTACTTACTTCTTACTTTTCCAAGAGATTAATGAACAACCAAGAAATATGGATCAACTAGTGACACATCGACGATTATCAAGACACCATGCCCAACCATCATCACTATAAGCACTCACTTGAAGAGAAATTACCATAAGAAAGAATAATCAGCGGTGAGAGGTACCTTTTAAGTAGAGAATTATATGAAAAACCGAAACCAAGTGAAGATGGTAAGGAGAATGGATGAATTAACTCACTTGTTGAACAACAAAAGATATGATCAATTGAATTTGATTGAAGAGAAGAGGATGATAACTTTGTGTCATGGTCAATTATATCAAAATAGAATGAATAAAGCATTTGACAAGAAGGTTCGACCCCACGTATTCAGATAAGGCGACCTCGTTCTCAAAAAGATTTTGTCTTTCAACACTGATTCTAGGCGCAAGTTGACTCCTAATTATGAAATCTCGTATCTTGTTAAGAGAGCCTTCTCTGGCGGTGCAATGACTATTATGAATATGGATGGTGAGGAGCTCCCTCGTCTTGTGAATGCCGATGCGGTCAAGAAATACTTTGCCTAAAGAAAAATAAAAGAACAACTCGCTAAGTTGAAAATCTAAAAGGGCGTCTTAGGAAAAATGAGCTTCTTAGTGGATTGAAAACCTGAAAGGGCGATTCAAGAAATAATTAGAGACATAAATAAAAAATAATCATCCCGATAGATTGAATACCCGAGGGGGCAATCTAGGAAAAAGTTAGGGATCATGGCAAGTAACTACATCAGGGCATACTTGATCATCTGAAGCAACAGTGCCTATCAAAATTTCTCATTCATTCATCCTCGACCAAAGTTTTGAGCATATCGAAATTCAAAGTTGTTAGGGAGAGTAGTGGTCATTGTATTTCAATGTAGCTTTTTCCCTGTATTTACCATTTTTCAACTTTGTAATGATCCATGATGGAGTCACATAATTTGCGGACTACCATTCTATTAATAAAATTTGAGCTTTTTTCCCATGTGTTTGTTGTTCTTATCGTGTTTCATTTTATGAAATTTCATTTATTTTTTATAATAATTTTTGAAACAAAAGATATATAAACAATCATGTTTTTGAAATTTACAAAAAATATTTTCCTCGATTTGTGAATATAAAAGAGGAATGTCAACAGTAATCTCAAGGATGGTAAGATCTTGAAGAGCATAGCTCAATGTTCTCTAAGACAGGATTTTCCTTATGAAATGTATCTAGGATCATCAGTTTCCCAAGCATAAGTTTACAGGAATGGTAGAATCCCCAGTGAAGTTGCTAATAGGTCTTCGTAGCAGAGTTTGTTCGGATGTTTCTCATCCCCGGTAAACCTTTCCCTCCCTCGAAGCGGAGTTAATTTTTTTGAAAGATTAAGCTTTGGGTCTCCAAGCAATGTCTTTCTTTTCTCTCTCCAGAAGGATTTAAGCCTTGTATCAGGATTTAGCCCCTTTGATGGCTTATGATCATTGTAGGGTTCTCTTCAGCTGGATCCCTAGCAAGATCTCTAGTAGCATCTCCATCTTGTTGAGATTAGCCGAGTATCCTGTTGTACTATGTTATCAGTCTAACCCTTTGTGCATGATTTGTCAGCATATTCATACACATGTTCATACGCATATGTATAGCATCATGGTGTTTATTTGTGCATCTTTCATTTCTTGGTGCTTCCTCGCTCTCTGGTCTTTTTTTTCTCTCCCAGCGGAGTGTGTGCATCCTCTTTCAAATAGAGTGTCGACCTTAAGCAGAAAATGCTTATCCTCCATAATTCCCCATAGAGTTTGATCCTTGTGGAAGGTTTTGTTTCAGTTTTGCTTTCCAGTTCATTATCTGGATGGATTTAATCCCCGATTGAGATTATTTTCTCATTGGATTGAGTATTCTTTAACCGTTTCTCTCCAGTTTATTCCTAGGTTGAACTTTGGTCCCTTGAGCTTATTACCTTTGCTAATCTATCAGTTGGTTGATAGCTATGTAATATTTCTTTTACCTTTGGTTGATTACCTTTGTTAAGTTATCACTTGGTTGGTAGTTGCCAATCATTCCTTTTGAGCTTATTACCTTTGTTAAGCTATCACTTGGCTGATAGTTAGGTAACAATTTCTCTTACCTTTGATTGATCACCTTTGTTAAGCTATCACTTGGCTGGTAGTTGATAATAACTCCTTTTGAGCTTATTACCTTTGTTAAGCTATCACTTGGCTGATAGTTAGGTAACAATTTCTCTTACCTTTGATTGATCACCTTTGTTAAGCTATCACTTGGCTGGTAGTTGATAATAATTCCTTTTGAGTTTATTACCTTTGTTAAGCTATCACTTGGCTGATAGTTAGGTAATATTTCTTTTACCTTTGGTTGATTGCCTTTATTAAGCTATCACTGCAAGAACAAAATTAGTTCTACAATATAATTCTAGAATTTTGATGATAACAAAGGATGAAACCAAAAATGGCACCCTAACGAAAATTCTCTAAGTGTGCAGGACTCTGAACAGCAACAAAGGAATCTGATCATTTTATCAGATACCAACTCTAATCAGATACAAAGTACTAGAAGATCAAACGCATCTGAGAAAGAAGTGCGCCCAAGAAGTTCTGAATCTGAACAAAGCAAGACGTAGGAAGAACCAGAAGCTCTAAACATCCACTCGACTTAGTTCTGATGATCTGATAGACCAGTACTCTGAGAAGCTCTGATGTAACCTCAACGTAATTTCCTTCTGACGTAGAACTCTGAGATAACAAAGATTCTGATGAAGATTGTCATAATCCAGAAAGAGTAACGGAAATAATTTCTTCAAATGGGAAGGAAGTATTTTTAGAAAGAAATCATTCAGGGAGACAAATTGGTTATGGCAAGAAACACAGAAGTAATGACATTGAATGCTCATCAAAGGCCAATATTCTGTCATCACTCAAATAGTCCTTCTCACCACTATATAAAGGACAACCTACTTCATTGAGAGACACAACAATAACGCACTGAAAAATTCTTTACATTCTCTCTCAGTTTTTCACGAGCTGCTACTCATACGTGAAAACACCTGCTTAAATATTCTGCTATAATATTTGATTACTCTTAGAAGCACTCTCTATTACAAATTTATTTTTGCTAAACTATTTGTGTTCCTCAAGTGACTCTACGCAGTCTGTATACTTGGGAGGACTAAGAGATCATTCTCTTAGACGTTTGGTTGTATTAATCTTTCAAGATTAGTGGATTAAGTCCTTTTTGAAGGTGAAATCACCTTGGCCGGGTGGACTGGAGTAGCTTTGTGTTATAAGTGGACCAGTATAAAGTTTTGTGTGTTCTTACTTTTGAAAAAGCTTTTATTTTCTAAAACAATTCAAACCCCCCTTTCTTGTTTTTCTCACCTTCAGTTGGTATCAGAGCTTCGGCTCTGTTATTGATTTTCTAATCAAACACTTAACAGTGTAGAGAGATCCAGAACGAGAGAAACTATAGCCAACACTAATGAACGAGATAGTTACAACGCAAAGCCTCCAGTCTTTGATGGAGAGAAATTCGATTACTGGAAAGATAGAATTGAAAGTTTCTTTCTGGGCTATGACGCTGATCTCTGGGACATTGTCACAGTTGGATACAAACCTCCTGTAACAGATGTTGGAGTTGTCGTTCCCAGAAGCAAAATGACAGATGATCAGAAGCGCGAATTCAAGAATCATCACAAAGCCAGAACGATACTTCTCAATGCCATATCCTACAATGAGTATGAAAAAATCACCAAAAGGGAAACAGCTAAAGATATACTCGACTCCCTGAGAATGACTCATGAAGGAAACTCTCAGGTCAAAGAAACAAAGGCTCTGGCTCTAATCCAGAAATATGAAGCCTTCAAAATGGAGGATGAAGAAGCTGTAGAGGTAATGTTTTCTAGATTCCAAACTCTAATTGCAGGCCTCAAAGTGCTAGACAAAGGATACACAACTGCGGACCATATCAAAAAGATAGTCAGAAGCTTGCCAAAGAAGTGGAGACCCATGGTCACAGCCTTAAAGCTATCAAAGGATCTGAACAACATCAGCCTTGAAGAGCTTGTCAGTTCACTCAGAAGTCATGAGATAGAACTGAAGGAAGATGAGCCTCAGAAGAAAATCAAGTCTGTAGCATTAAAGTCCAGATCTGAAAGGCGCAAGTCTGACAGAAACAAAGCCTTCCAGGCCGAAACAGAAGACGCTGATGACTCTGAACAGGAATATTCTGACGGTGAGGAAGAATTATCCCTTCTGACCAGAAGAGTAAAACAACTCTGGAGAAAAAAGGAATAATAACTTCAGAAAACTAAGACCCAGAGGGGACCGATCAGAATCAACCTCAAAAGGTAAATCTAACAAAGATGTTACGTGTTATGAATGTAAAGAAACAGGTCACTACAGAAACGAATGTCCCAAGTTAAAGAAAGACAGTTCCAGAAAAGAGAACTTCAAGAAAAATTCCCTCAGAACCAAAAAGGGACTGATGGCTACCTGGGACGACAGTGAATCTGACTTATCAGAATCATACTCTGATAAGCAGGCTAATGTGGCAGTCATGGCTACCACATCCAAGAATACTTCAGATGAAGAATCTGAATCAGAAGAGGTATTTTCTGAACTTTCTCGATCTGACCTAGAATCATGTCTGTCTGAAACTCTAAGCTCATATCAGAAACTCAAACAAAAATTTAAAGCTATAAAAGGTGTTCTTGAAGAAACATTAGAAGAATGTGGCAAACTTGAGATAATAATTTTAGAACTAAAAGATGAAAACAGAACTTTGACATTACAAAGAGATGCAACAAAGAAAAATTGCTCAAAACTTGAAGAAGCATTATCTCAAGCTCCACAAACTTCAAACACAATAATTTATAAATATGAAAAATCTTTTCAAAAGTTTCAGAAAAATGGGATAGAGAGGAGCAGAATGGCATCCATGATTTATGGGGTCAGTCAGAACAACAGAAGAGGAATTGGGTATGATCCTAGTGAAGATAAAACTTCTACTAATGACCAACCTAAATCTCCATTTTCATATCACTATACACATACACAAGCACAACAATTTAATAATGCTAGAAAACCCAAAGTTTCAAGAAACTCTAGGAAAACTAATCACAAAGGACCCAAAAGACTCTGGGAACCAAAGGATAAGATTGTTTATGTTGCAGATATCTTATGCAGCAGAGTTAAAACACCAGTCATGGTACCTGGACTCTGGATGCTCGCGACACATGACGGGAAGAAAGTATATGTTCCAAAGCCTAGAACTTAAAGACGATGGATTCGTAGGCTTCGGAGGAGATCAGAAAGGAAGGATCAGAGGCTCTGGAACTATTGGTAATGGTACTCTTCCCTCTATATCTGATGTGTTATATGTAGAAGGATTAATGCATAATCTGTTATCAATAAGTCAATTAAGTGATAACGGATATGATGTAATCTTCAATCAAAAAACATGTAAAGCCATAAATCAAAGCAATGGATCTGTCTTATTCACTGGCAAGAGGAAAAACAATATTTATAAAATAAATCTTTCTGATTTAAAAGAACAAAATGTGAAATGTCCGATGTCTATTCACGAAGAGCAATGGGTATGGCATAGACGCTTGGGCCACATTAGCATGAGAAAGTTATCTTAGCTAAATAAACTCGAGTTAGTCAGAGGTCTACCTAAGCTGATGTTTTCTTCAGATGCTCTATGTGAAGCATGTCAGAAAGGAAAATTTTCAAAATCATCTTTTAAAAAGAAAAACATTGTTTCTACCTCTAAGCCTCTGGAACTTCTTCACATTGACTTATTTGGTCCTGTGAAAACAGCATCAGTCAATGGAAAGAAATATGGACTGGTCATTGTTGATGATTTTAGTCGCTGGACATGGGTAAAATTCTTAAAGCACAAGAGTGAGTCTCACTCTGTATTCACTAGCTTCTATTCCAAAGTGCAAAACAAATTTGACTCTAAAATCATCAGAGTCAGAAGTGATCATGGTGGGGAATTTCAAAATAAATTTTTTAAGGAATTATTTGACTCTAATGGAATATCCCATGATTTCTCCTGCCCTAGAACTCCATAATAAAATGGAGTTGTAGAGAGGAAGAATAGGAGACTCCAAGAGATGGCCAGAACCATGATCAATGAAACAAATGTGGCTAAGCACTTTTGGGCTGAAGCTGTAAATACAACGTGTTACATTCAGAATAGAATCTCCATAAGACCTATTCTGGAGAAGACTCCCTATGAACTGTGTAAAGGAAGAAAACCCAACATTTCTTATTTTCATCCTTTTGGATGTTCCTGTTTTATTTTAAATACTAAAGAACATCTGAACAAGTTTGATTCCAAAGCACAAAAAGGTATTATGTTAGGATACTCAGAACGCTCTAAAGGCTACAGAGTATACAATACAGAAACCAAAATTATGGAAGAATCTATCCATGTCAGATTTGATGATAAGCTTGACCCTGAAAAGTCAAAGCTAGTTGAGAAACTTGCAGATCTGGAGATTACTCTTGCAGGTTCTGACGAGAAGATTAAAGCTCTTGAAGCCACTGCCACTCAAACTTCAGAAGGAACTAAATCCCCAACAATCCCAAAGAGAGCTAAAAGTCGCCTCAACGTATCTGAAGAGTTGATTCTGGGAAACAAGGACGAACCTATCCGAACCAGATCTACCTTCAAGACACCTGAAGAAACTCCTCTGGGACTAGTATCTCTGATCGAGCCTACTTCCTGTGATGAGGCACTTCAAGATAGCGACTGGGTTCTATCCATGCAAGAAGAGCTAAATCAATTCACAAAGAACGATGTCTGGGATCTTGTTCTGAAACCAAAAGGCACTCACATTATCGGAACCAGATGGGTGTTCAGAAACAAGCTGAATGAGAAAGGAGAAGTTGTCAGAAACAAAGCTCGACTGGTGGCTCAAGGTTATAGTCAACAAGAAGGCATTGACTACAATGAAACCTTTGCCCCAATCGCCAGGTTAGAATCTATTCGCTTACTTGTCTCATTCGCTGTAAATCATTCTATCAAATGGATGTCAAGAGCGCATTCCTTAATGATTATATATCAGAAGAAGTGTATGTCAACCAACCTCCGGGTTTTGAAAATTCAAATTTTCCAGAACATGTTTTTAAACTTAAGAAATCTTTATATGGATTAAAACAAGCTCCCAAAGCTTGGTATGAACGATTAAGTAATTTTCTTCTGGAACATGATTTTATTAGAGGAAAAGTTGACTCTACACTCTTCTGTAAAAACATTAATAATGATCTCATGATATGCCAGATATACGTTGATGATATCATTTTTGGTTCAGCTAACGCCTCTGTATGTCAAGAATTCTCTGAGCTAATGCAGGAAGAATTTGAAATGAGCTTAATGCAAGAACTAAAGTTCTTTCTAGGAATTCAAATCAATCAAACTTCAGAAGTCACTTACATTCAACAAAGTAAATACATAAAAGACATTCTGAAGAAATTTGAAATGGCTGAATGCAAACCTACAAAGACACCCATGCATCCTACCTGCATTCTTGAAAAAGAAGAAGTCAGTCAAAAGGTTTGTCAGAAACTCTATCGCGGTATGATAGGCTCCCTTCTCTATCTGACTGCTAGTCGTCCTGATATTCTACTTAGTGTTTGTCTCTGTGCTAGATTCCAATCAGATCCTAGAGAATCTCATTTAACAGCAGTTAAGAGAATTCTCAGATATCTGAAAGGAACTCCTAACCTGGGTCTGATGTATGAGAAAACATCAGAGTATAGACTATCTGGTTTTTGTGATGCAGATTATGCAGGAGACAGAATGGAACGAAAAAGTACATCTGGAAATTGTCAGCTCTTGGGAAAGAATCTGATATCCTGGGCCAGCAAAAGACAATCAACCATAGCCTTGTCTACTGCAGAAGTGGAATACATCTCAGCATCAATATGCACCACTCAGATGCTCTGGATGAAGAATCAGTTAGAGGATCTACAAATCTTTGAGAGTAACATTCCTATCTTCTGTGATAATACTGTTGTCATTTGTTTAAGCAAGAATCCTATTCTACACTCCAGAGATAAGCACATAGAAATAAAACATCATTTTATTAGAGACTATGTTCAGAAAGGGGTAGTAATGTTGAAATTCATTGATACAGATCATCAATGGGCTGACATCTTTACCAAACCCTTAGCTGAAGATAGATTCCTCTTCATCTTAAAAAATCTGAACATTCAAAATTGCCCTGAATAAAATCTGCCTCTGAGTTTGTAAAATAAGATTCTGATGTAAACAAAATGGATTCTGCCTCTAACTCTGATACTCCTACCAAGTTAGAAGTCATCTGAGTTAGAAATCTCCAGGAACCAATCTGTTGGTATTCCTGAAGATCAGATAGAGAAAACACATGGAGTACCTTGCGTCTGACCTTGGAACTTCTAGACAGCTGTCTAGCAGTAATCAAGGAACAGTCTCTTGAGATCTCCTCGAGCAGTGTACTGACTGTTGGGATTAGACATCATTTATGAGCTGTAATCATTTTCCCTCTAAACGTGTTGACTTGGTTTTTGTGCTAAACTCTGTTTTGTGTGTCGTTTTGCATGCGCGCTAATTTGGGTATTTAAACACCTCTATTCACACATTGCACACTTTTCACTCTCATGCACTCATAACCCTCTGCAAGTTCAGCTCTCTCTCTCAAGGCATTTCTGCAGCATTCTTCAACCCTTAACACAACTCTCAACAACATTCATGGATGCCCAACAACAATTAGTCTACAACTTTTCTCAACAAATGGATTCAAACGAACAAGCTCCAAGTTCAAGCAACCCAAACCCAACGGTTACCGGTGTCATCTCAACTCCCATCTACAAAGAGCTTCACATTCTTGATCGTGAGCCTCACATCAATCTTGCAACACCATTTGAGAAACTGGAAGTGTTATGTGAATCCTTGGTGGATTTTGACAACATGCGCAGAAATGGCATTGACCTCACTGACGAACTCAGGAATCAAGGTTGGGGAAATTATTTCAAATGTCTTTATGGTCCAGTTTACACAAATTTAGTGAAGGAATTCTGGAGATTCGCTGATGTTGATGATCACTACATCGTCTCCTATGTTCTGGGAGTCAAAATGGTGATAACTGAGAAGTCCATTGCTGCTCTTCTGGGCCTGGAGAAAGATGGAGGAAGAAGGATCTACAATATTAATCCTAGGGCAAAATATATGTCCCATGAGATTAACCCAACTATCTTCAACCACTCCAAGAACAAGGAGCTACATCAGAACCTCCGGGTCTGGCTGAAGATCATCCTGGGCACCATCCATCATCGCCCAGCTTCAAACTCTTCAGACTACATCAACACAAACCAGAAGTGCATCCTGTACTGTATCCACAAGGGTCTGAAGCTCTGCCTTCAAGCACTTCTCTTCAAGTACCTCAGAGATTCTGTACGAGATACCAGAAACAACATGAAACCCAGAAACTACATCCCACTGGGAAGGCTAATCTCTGATGTTCTGATTGAAAGTCGTCTCGTGGACCATCTGATAACGTTCAGACTCATGGAAGACGTAATGATCGACACTGGCAGAGCTCTAAACGCCAAAAATCTGAAGAGCATGGGGATTCTGGATCAAGTCAAGTTTAAACCTACTATGGACACCTCATGGGAAGCTCTCAAAGATCAGAGGAAGATCCCACATGGACTCTATCTGTTCTCGAAGATCGACCCTCCAGAGGTAATCCTTTATTACTTAGATGATCTGAGGAAAGAAGGAGTAAATATCTCAGACTTCAACATAAGCCAGCTGCCAGATGAGCCTCCAAACTTCATGAAGCGTCCACGAGGACCCTCTGAAAAGGTGAAGCAAGCGAAGAAGGCAAGACTAGGAGAATCCTCCGGATCAAGACCTCCAGCACCTCTACCTGGACCTTCTGGTAAGTCTGTTTCTCTTGCTCCTTCTGCACAAACACATCACATTGCTTCTTCTATCCCCCAACCCACTCCTATCTATACAAATTCAGAAACTCCCCCCTCAACCACCAGAACATCTCACCAACCATCCCAGAAATTTAACCTGGCCACCACAACCTTACCTTTTTCTGACGCAGAAATGCTGAACGAAACCACTTCACCATCTTCATCCTCTTCTCCAGAATCACCCCCTTACTACAACATTTCCACAGATACAGAACACTCTGACCCCTTATCTCCCACTCTGGCTCAACTCCAAACTCGAACTCTGGCCTCACAACAGCCACCACAACCCACACCTGAACCAAAAGTCACTTCATCACCCACAGAACAACCAAACCCAACAACATCTGACCCTCAACCTTCTGAAATAACTCACGCTGAAACTCAACCAAACAACTCTGACACACACCCACCAAACACATCCGCTGAACCACAAACTCCTACACTCAACCTAAGCCCTCCCACTTCTCCACCCCTAGCCTCTGAACCTGAAAACACCATGCCAACCCTTGAGGAAGCAATAATGTTATTTGCAGGAGCTTCAGTTGACAAGGTCAACTCTCTGACCATTAACTCTGGCATCAATGAGGATCCTTCAGCTATAAGGACACACTGGAACAGAGTTATTGGCTGGATGACCGTTGAAGCCTTCAAACTGAAGGGCCTCTCTGAGCAAGTCCGAAACGACTTCATCAGAGACGCTGAGCTAAGACTCTAGGAGCGCCTAGCCAGAGAAGATGAGGAGCGTGCCCGCAAGGAAGCAGAAGAGAAAGCCAGGCAAGAAGAAATACAAAGAATCAAGGAAGCTGAAGCTAAAGCTCTAACTGAGGCTGCTGTTGCCGCTGCTGAAGCTAAAGCCAAAGCTGCCTCTGAAGCTGAAGCTTGTATTGCTGAAGAGTCTGCCAACAGGGTAGAACCGGATGCTTTGACTCAGGGGGAGTCCTCCACCTTTGTACCTCTGGTTCTCAAAACTCTTGAAGATCTTCAGAAAGAGCAAAAAGAAGTCCGAGCCAGATTGGATCAACAGGATTCATTAAATGCCAACATTCAGAATCTGCTGACCCAGCTGCTCCAGAGGATGCCTCCACCTCCCAACCCTTAGGCACCTAGGACTTGTTTTTTTTGTTTTCCTTGCTTGTTGCTCTGTTTTGTCTGTTGCTTTCTGTTCTTGCTTGTTGTCTGTGCTTCTAGCATTTGTGATTATATATATCTACATGCCTTTTTGCTCTAATTTATTACTAAGTCTTTTTGATTCTGACAAAAAGGGGGAGAACTAAAAACAGCTCTGATGAAAACATATCTAAATCCCTTCAGTACTCTGCAAACATTGTTTATACATTGGCTCTAATTTTTTTTAGAAATTTGCAGAAGAGAATCTTGAAACATCATCTCATGGAAGCTCCGGTAAGAACTTCTGAACTCCCAGACTTATCTTAGGGGGAGCTCATTTCTATCTGATCTAAAAACTCTTATCTAAATGTTTCATCTCTAAAATTAAGACTGTTTTGTCATCATCAAAAAGGGGGAGATTGCAAGAACAAAATTAGTTCTACAATAGAATTCCAGGATTTTGATGATAACAAAGGATGAAACCAAAAATGGCACCCTAACAAAAATTCTCTAAGTGTGCAGGACTCTGAATAGCAACAAAGGAATCTGATCATTTTATCAGATACAAACTCTAATCAGATATAAAGTACAGAAGATCAGACGCATCTGAGAAAGAAGTGCGCCCAAGAAGTTCTGAATCTGAACAAAGCAAGACGTAGGAAGAACCAGAAGCTCTAAACATCCACTGGACTTAGTTCTGACGATCTGATAGACCAGTACTCTGAGAAGCTCTGATGTAACCTCAACGTAATTTCCTTCTGACGTAGAACTCCGAGATAACAAAGATTCTGATGAAGATTCTCATAATCCAGAAAGAGTAACAAAAAGAATTTCTTCAAATGGAAAGGAAGTATTTTTAGAAAGAAATCATTCAGGGAGACAAATTGGTTATGGCAAGAAACACAGAAGTAATGACATTGAATGCTCATCAAAGGCCAATATTCTGTCATCACTCCAACAGTCCTTCTCACCACTATATAAAGGATAGCCTACTTCATTGAGAGACACAACAACAACACACTGAAAAATTCTTTACATTCTCTCTCAGTTTTTCACGAGCTGCCGCTCATACGTGAAAACACCTACTTAAATATTCTGCTGTAATATTTGCTTACTCTTAGAAGCACTCTCTATTACAAATTTATTTTTGCTAAACTATTTGTGTTCCTCAAGTGACTCTGTGCAGTCTGTATACTTGGAAGGACTAAGAGATCATTCTCTTAGACGTTTGGTTGTATTAATCTTTCAAGATTAGTGGATTAAGTCCTTTTTGAAGGAGAAATCACCTTGGCCGGGTGGACTGGAGTAGCTTTGTGTTATAAGCGACCAGTATAAAATTCTGTGTGTTCTTACTTTTGAAAAAGCTTTTATTTTCTACAACAATTCAAACCCCCCTTTCTTGTTTTTCTCACCTTCAATCACTTGGCTGGTAGTTGGTAATCATTTCTTTTAAGCTTATTACCTTTGTTAAGCTATTACTTGGCTAATAGTTAGGTAATAATTTCTCTTACCTTTGGTTGATTACCTTTGTTAAACTATCACTTGGATGATATTTAGTAATCATTCCTTTTGAGCTTATTGCCTTTGTTAAGATATCATGTGGCTGATAGTTAGGTAATATTTCTTTTACCTTTGGTTGATTACCTTGTTAAGCTATCATTTGGCTGGTAGTTGGTAATCATTTCTTTTGAGCTTATTACTTTTGTTAAGCTATCACTTGACTAATATTTAGGTAACTTTCCTCTTACCTTGATTGATTACCTTGTTAAGCTATCACTTGGCTGGTAGTTGGTAATATTTCATTTTGGGTCTATTACCTTTGTTAAGCTATCACTTGGTTGATAGTTAGGTAATTTCTCTCCTTGTGGAGTTGGACATCCCCTTTAATTGATCTTTTCGTCGGCGGAGTCTTGCCTTGATAAGTCGTTCCCCGTTGGTCCTTTGGTTCGTTTGTTTTCTAATTTTGCATTGGTTTCTTTCTAATACAATAGTTATTCCCGATCCGAGTTGGAACTTTGTTTGTCCCCACTTGGGTTTTCCCCCATTGGAATCTGTTATTCCCTAGCAAAATTTCAGTCTCATTGTTTCTCCAGTAATTCTTTGTATTGTAGTACTATATTCCCCACAGAGATCCTTGACTGCATTCATATCATATCATAAGCATTTTTATAATATATTAGGGCCAAATTTTGGGTTTTCTATATTTAAGTCTCCTCAATCCCGTCGAGTTAAAGATCTCAATCTTCATACCTCTGAATTGAAGAAACTTAAATAAGGGCATCTGACATATCCTAATTTTTAACCCTAATATCCTACATATCATTTTCATCATTGCATACAAACAAAATCACATCTTTGTCCTCTCCCTCTCATCTTTGGGTTTTCCTTTTGCAGGGATCATCAAACACATCTATGTTGGTGTTTTACCTTTGTGTTTATATGTTCATTTCTTATCTAACCACTAATAAAAATAGCAAAAATATGTTATGTTTTTTTAAGTTTATTGTGCAAGATAGGGTTTTTCATCAAGAGCATCAAGCATGGCTCCTCAACTGGGTTTTCTTTGATCCTCAGCAAAGTGTGTTCAACCATTGATTCTCAATGGGATATCTCTTAAAGCATGGTCTCTAAGGCTCTCAAGCACCTTTCAATCTCATTTTGATCAAGAGAATCTCAAATTTTTGTGGCTTATTTCTCAAGGAAAGTCAAAGGTTCATGTGTTTATTTTCATGCCTTCTTCAACAAGTTACCTCAAAATTTGAGCAACTCAATCAAAATACATTCAAGGACACCTTATTTTGAGTTCATATTATCATCCATGTACCTTGAAATGCAAGAAAAGTCCAAATACACAAGTTTATTCCAAGAGGTTTAACCCAAAAAGTCAACACTTGAAGTCAAAGTTCAAAGGATAACATCTCCTTCAATTCTCAATATTTTTAAATGCTTCTTTTTGAATATGACTCTTCTCAATATCCCCTACAACCTCTATTTACATGACAAGAGCCAACTATCCTTGGAGGATCATCAAAAGTTTGGAGACATTATAGGTCATTTGTGGACTTAGTGAAATTTGATCTATTTTCAAGTGACTTTTTATCATCTTTCAAAGATTATAACTTCTTCAATTTTTAATATTTGAGGCTGATTCATGTTGCACAATATCATTTGTGATTCCCTCTGTAAAGTTTGCTTCAAATATCAAAGTCAAATTATGCTCGGAAAACCATGGAATTCTTTGAGACATTACATGTCATTTTCAACCACTTGGGACTTAGAATTTTCTAAGTTACATGACCAGGTTTTCGTGCCAACTTCAACATGCCACAACTTTGTGCTCAAGTATTAAAATATAACCATTCTTGGCACATTCTAATCTTTGATATGATATCAACATATTGCAAGAAGAATGGGATCAAAAAGCCTCATGAGCAAGGCGCCCCATTGAGTTGAACATGGTGACTTGGAACTGAAAAAATCACCATGATCCGAAATTTGAACTTCACTAATCTCAATTGCAAGCCAAATTACCACGCGTTTTGGACCTAAACATGTTTAACCAAGTCACTAGAAGTTAATTAACTCTTAAAACACATCATTTGGCTAAGTTCTGATGGATTGGAAGTCATATTTTTCTCACATTCTGATCAAATTCGTTTTGCATGAATTAAACCTCATTCCATGTGTATTTAGATCCCAACACATTTCCTATTAATAGAGCAACGTATTGCATTCATTTCCAAGCTTTTGAGAGCCAAGAAATCCCCACTTCACTCTGAAAATATTTCTAGAAAATTAAACTATCGCGTTTTGAATTCCAGCTTGTTTCAACCCAATTTCTTGATTCCATTAGCATCTTCAGTCTTCTCTGAAGATTTTGCAACAATTTCTAAGCTTTAAGATCTTCTGAAGTGCTCTGATTAGATCGAGCTTCATCAACTTCTAATCACCATTTGGACAAGGTAGTTTTGAGCATCATTTGAACTCAAACAAGATAACACAATGTAGTTCTTCACTCTCTGATACTTTCCCCAAACTTATCTGGTGTTGATTAATCGTGATCATCATTTAATTTTATTTTTCGTGGCTTGTTTGCTTCTGAAATTCTTCATGCTCAGTTTAGATAAATGAATTTTTAGCATGAGGTCGAATTCGTGATAATGAGGTGATCACATCGGTGTTGATCTCGTGTTCTGAATTTACCAAACGATGAAACTCCGGTGAGGGATCATCGGGGAAGATGATCAGAGTGTTTCAGGTCATCTGAGTTTGGCCATACACGTTGGCAAACTGAAATGTTCTGATTGGTCCATTTTGAATTACATTCCGTGTTTTATTTTTGCTAATTTCCATTGTGCGTCCTAGCCTGAGGATTATTGGATCCACCGCATCAATTAATGAGGTCAGATCCAACGCTTTGTGTTTTTTCTGATTTTATTTATTTTTCTATTTTCTTTTTAAATTGCATTTTCTTTTAAAATTCATAGAAAATTCATTTTGCATCCAAAAAAATACCAAAATAATTTCTAAAATTATCTTTTATTTTTCTTCATCTGATTTTTATTTTTCAACAATTTATTTTCTTGACTTTCTATTTTTTATGAATTTTCTCTTTTTTCCTTTGTTTTGATTGGTTTAAAAATACTTTTATACATTTTAAAATTCTGAAAATTTTATTTTATGCTTCTTATTTTATTTCCAATCTTCTATAATTTTCTTGGCCATTTATTTGGTGTTTTGAAGGATTTTATGGATTTTCTCTTTTATTTCCCTTTTAAAATTAATTTTTAAAATGTTTTTGATGCATTTTTATTTTATTTTATTGCATTTTATATTTGTTTGACCTTTGTTGACTTCTGTTGGCATTGGATCTTAGTTGATTTGATCATAGATCTCATCAAACTCAATGGATCTTGGATGTTGATGGGATGAAAACTCTAATCCACCAAAATGAATGAGTGACTTTGATGATGACTTGATCAAACCTTTGATCCAATTTGGTTTTGTTATCTCTTGTCATTTTCTTCTTCATCTCTTTCTTTTTCTCTTGATCAATTGGATGGTCTGTGTCCATCTTGTTCATGATATGTGGATTGGTACTTGATGAACTTTCATCACTTCAATCCACCTCTTAATTGATCATGGATCATTTAAGGTACTTTGGATTGATGCATAACTTTGTCCTAAATACTATGAAGTATTGATTGATGTAATGGACCACTCTCCTAGCCTTTGTGCTTGAACAATTTTCTTTTCTTTTTTGTGTGACATAACTTTAGGAGAATGCTTTACATATCGTTTCTCTGACATATATTAACACAAACATTATTATTGACCGACCTCAGATAGTTGTGACTTCTACATAAATCCAATTATGATTTCTTAACATAGCGCTAAATTTGTCTCGAATCTAAAAGCAAGTCATTTTTATAAGAGAGATTATAAGTCTGATACTCCTCATGGTATTGTGTGAAAAATATTATTTCTTTTTCACCTATGAGAGCAAGTGGTATACTTGTTGTTTTTATCCAAGTTGGAATCCTTCTCATGGTGATGTAAAGGTTCATATTTTCATACTTGTGGGTGAATAGTTGAGCATTCTCCAAAAAATGACAAATTGTCTTTCTATTTTTTTTATTACTAACACAATTGACTAATATTTTATTACATTAACTTTATATTAGGGCCATTTTTCTTATGCCATTTACTTTATGCTTTTATTTTAGCATCTCATATCATATTGTTGGTGTTTATGCTATTTATTTTTTGTCCACTTGGACATTTGTTTAGGTTTATGCTCTTTTTTCTTTGTCCACTTGGACTTCTTTTTTCTTTTAAAGACATTAATAAAGGAAAAAAACCTCTAAAAATTTGATTCTCTTGATTCATGGACTTGTGGTTACTATCCTTAGCATTGTTGTGGAGTTATGGATTTAGAGCTAGGACTTTGACCTTTGCTTTGGAGGCTTATGATTTGAGACCTTAGGATTCATCTAGTACCTTTGACTTTGGACTTATTTTGAAGACTTGTCTTGGTTACTTTTGTTTCATCTAATACATGGTTTATTATTTGATTATTTAGCTAGCTTAATGCTTAATCCAAAGAAGGGAATTCTTGCTTGACTTATGTCATAAAGTTTGCTATCTCTTGGTTAGATCTTTCCTTCTTAGCTTTTACTTTATGCTTTAGGATAATCTCTTCTTCTCATTTCCTTATTTGATCTTCAAAATCTCCTCTCTCTTTTCAAAATTTTCTTGTTTTCAAACTTGAATCACTTTCTTAATAAACCTTGACTTTTGTCAAGTAATTTTCAAAACATTTTTCTTAATAAATGCTAACACATCTTAAGCATATTCAAACCAATTTCAAAAGACTAAAAAATACATAATTTATTCAAATTATTTTGTGTCCTTTGTGCATTTTTTTTCTTTTAAAACATTTTCTCAAGGTTTAGACATGAGTCATTTCCATAGTTGAGATGTAATTCTCCTATCCTCATAGTATTGGTGATAATTCTTTTCCACCTAAGAGAGTTAGTGGCATACTTGTTAATCTTTATCCAAGTTGGAGTCCTTCTCTATGGTGATGTAAAGTTCTCATACTTGTGGGTGATTAGTTGAGTGTTCTCCTAAAAATGACAAAATGCATTTTCATTAAAAATGAATTAAAATAAACATCTTTTTTATTTTTAGCATGAACTACGAGATTTTGATCCTCTATTGCATTTTGTTGGTACGTAGGCATAAGACTCAGAAAGTCTTGGAAAACACAAAAATTATGATAAAAACATTTCATTTCCCATCTCCCCAATCTTTTGCAAACAACGCCATTTTTAAGGCAAAATGCACATATTTTCAAAGAGGTTCCTATAGAGTACTATAGATGTTTATGGTGCTAATACCTTCCCTTTGCATAACTAACCCCCGGACCCTTATCTTTTTTTTATTAGTTTTGTTTTAAAACTTCTTTGGGTTTTATTCGTTCTTTTTCCCTTTCCTTTGGAAATAATAAAAGCGCGGTGGCGACTCTTGCTTTATGAGTTAAGTTAATTAATAGCTTAATCTTAAAAAAAATTACCGCTACACTAGGTTATATGTTCAAATAGAGGTTAGTGAAACAAACAATTGACATTATATATAATAAACTCAACTCGACGGAACAAGATTAGAGTTGCACAAAGAATCACAAAATACATAAACTCAATATCAATATCGATCTAAAACTCAAACTCAATAATAAAAACTAAATTACAACATATAGATCTTCATAACTTTGGGTAGTATAACAACTAAACAACAACAACAATAACATGAACAACTCAAAAACAACAACTTACATTAAACAACAACTCAAAAAAACAATCTCTTAACAAAACTACAACAACATCGTCAATAAACCTATAACATAAATAAGTTTATATAACAACGAGATTAAACATCTAGGATTTAAGGTCTCAACAACGAGTCTCAACAACAACAACAACAACGTTAATAAACTTATAACATAAATTTTCTTAAACAACAACAAAAATATCAAACCTCTAGGATTTAGGGTCTCAATAATGGGTCTCAACAACAACAACAACAACAATAATATCAACAAACCTATAATATAAATCTATTTAAACAACAATAATAACAATGAGATAAACCTCCAGGGTTCGGATTTCAACAACAACAATAATAAGAACCGCATGAGTAATGATGATTTTGATCTCTGAAGAAGAAACGAGAGCACTAAACACATAACATCTTCGTATTGAAGATAATATGTATTTATCACTCTTATTGTTTAGGGCTCCATGTTAGGGTTCTGTTTATTTTGTTTAGGCAAATGAAACTGGATGATACAAGCTAAAGCTATATATATCAGAGAAACATATTCACCTTAGTTGGAACGAAAACTGAGGTGAAAAGTAGCGTATTTTTGGATTAAAAATAAAATATTCAAGAATACACCATTTTGAATGAGATAATAAATAAACTGAGGATGATGAGATTCGAAGCATGTACACTGAATAGGTTTACCTCTCGGTTTTCAAAATAACCGACGAAATATATTGTATATATTTTATAAAAAAAATAGTGTGCGTCTACGAATTATACCTCGATTTTTCAATATGTGAAGTGAAATCGTCGTCATGAAATATTTTATTTGTAATAATGATATTATAATGTTCTAGATCAGATTGAAAAGTTATATGTTTAGTGAACAGTGGCGAAACAAGCATTTCACATAATTTATAATAAACTCAGTGTATATATCAGAACTGATGTTTATATCAACTGTTGTTCAATGTTATATGTTAAGAATATCACAACGGTTGTTTAAAGTAACTGTTGTTATAGGTAGCGCGCTACATAGCTTATAATAAAGGGTGCTCGACCGTGGTGGAAAGCATCATACATACAATTGGGGTGGAAATAGGCTATGCTGGGTTAGGCATTAGAAGGCCTGAGTCTGGCCTACGATAAACTTACAAGGCTTGAGTCTGGCATATGGCATACTATAGATTCTTTTTTTTTTGTCTGACCTGGCCTTTTTAAAAGTTTGGCCTCACCTGAAAGCCTATTTAAAAGTCTAATTCTTATTAAGGTTTTCAATTAGTCCATATTACTTAAGAAGCCTTATACGTCGGTCTAGATATACATATATAGGCCAATTTATTTAGCATTTTTCTAATATATATGCATATGTAGGCCATCCTATTTAGCGTTTTTTTTCTAATATATATGTTTATATAGGTCAACCTATTTAGACTATTTTTAGTATATATGAAAATATAGCTCGACATAAGGTTTCATAGACTTTTTTAATAGCCTAAGCATGACATATTTAATTAAATAGGCTTTTAAAAAAGTTTAAACCTGACTTTTTTTATTAAATAGGTCTTGCCTGACCTGACCTTAAATAAGTTAGGTTATAGGCCCCTGTAACCCGGTCTGGTCTACTCCCATCCCTACATACAACCACCCCCTACTTCACAACGGTTGGTCAGACGTTGTGGTATCCTTTGATGTAGACCTTTTTCGGATGTCTGGTTTATTTTTACCTGAATTACTAAGCACGTAGAAACTAAACTAATGACCCAGTAAATTTAAATATTCAAATCAACTTAATTAAATTGCTTTAGATTTTTTCTCTGTTTAGATCTAAACCAACTAAAACCAATCAAATTTAGTCTATATTAAAAGGGTCTCAATTGTACTTTTTTTCCCCTCAAATTAAATGTCTCATTAGAATACCAATATAATATTTATTATTATTTTTTCATTGTTATACTCTTATTTATTAACTTTTATTTTATTCAACAACTCTATTAACTAAGAATATTTTAGTAAACAATATTAACTTTATCTTTAAAATCAACACGTATATAATTATATATATATTTTTTTTTTAAGAACTACGCATAACTCAACTCAAACACTTGTTATAAAAAGAAATATCAATTTAGAGATCAGTTTTAATCTATTCAAAAGAAGAAGAAAAAATCTATTCATTTGAAATTTAGCCTAAAATTGAATACACGTGTAAAAATATTTACAGAATATGTACAAAAAATATTAATCTAATAATTAACAGATTACCTTCCCAATCTCTGTTTTCATTTCTTGGAATTATATTAAAACGTAATTAATAAATAAAAATTCTATAAAATAACTTAATCACCATTTTTCTTTCATTAGTAAAAGGATATAATAATGTTCCAAAACATAGAAAATCTGTACCCGCAATCACCTGTAGCTACGCCAGCATGCAATTTCACACTGTAAACTATCTTGACCGTTTAATCCTTTTAATGTATATCAGACAGTTCATATTACACAGTTAATTTCAGTCGTCGATCTAGATCGGACGGCGAAGACATAGTCTTGTGTGAAATAATTAATGCGTCTGATCCAATTCCGAAAATCCTTCTATGTGTCTGTTTTCAACCAATTATGACTGAGACTATTCACTCATAAATTTTCTTGTGAAGGGAATCTTTTGTTGCAGAATCTGAGGAAATATAATCATTACCAAAATCGACAACTTTCTTCACTCTATACCACATTGTTCCTCCAACATTTTCCTCCGACAATTTCGATATAATCAGAACAAGTGTTTTTCTGAACTGTGTTCCTATGTCATCCACAAGACAAAACAACAACAATAGGATGATGAGTCCAAACGTTGTTGTTCCCAAACATAGTAGTAAGATTTTTGTTGGAGGATTGGCTTGGAAAACCAAAACAGACACACTGAAAACCTATTTTGATCAGTTCGGTGAGATTCTTGAAGCTGTTGTCATCATTGACAGAAACACCGGAAAATCAAAAGGATATGGCTTTGTAATTTTCACTCTCTTTTACTTGTAATCTCTTTCTTTAATATACTAATTCCAATTTTTTCTCTGTTAATATTTTTTTCTTGTTTTTTTTGTGTTAGGTTACTTTCAAGGATCCAAATTCTGCCATAATAGCTTGCCAGAATCCTAATCCTGTGATTGATGGAAGAAGAACTAATTGTAATCCTGCATTTCAAAAATCTAATCCATCATCATCAACAGGTGATTATTGTTTTTTAATTCTAAAATTTCTTGATCATTGTTTTTGTAGTAATTGTGATTCACTTTCCGGTTTTTGCCTTTTCTTAGGAAGACAGAAGTTCAATAGTCCTTCATGGAATAATGCACCATTACGATTTTCAAGCTCCTTGAATTATTACAATCAACATGTTCCTCAATATGCATATCCTTATCCAGTTTCCAGGTACCCGATTTAATCATGCCTACTTCAGATTGAAAACGTGTCTGATACTATAGTTATTTGACACTGACACCGATACGATCTCAACATATGTAGTTACGTTCAATTATTTCATGTTCAGGTACTCTTACCCGGGCTATCTTCGTCCACAAGACATTTATGAAATGGTTAGTCTAAGAAGTACTAATTCATTTTCTTTGATATCGGCTTTAGTTTCATGAATCTAAATTGTTTTGTTCTATGTGCAGAACTATCCTAATGTATATGGTGGACCACAATTTCCAGTTCCATTGTATCCACCATATTACCAACCATTTTATGGCTACACTAAGCATTTAGTTCCAACATCATATGTGAAAAAGACGCAATTCCCTGAACCTATTACTACCACTGGTTGGTTACATTGTTTTCGTATATCTAATCAATTACAATGATTTTGTTTTGACTATAAATTTCTTGAATCATAACTAATTTATGAGATTCTTTTGCATTGGATTAAAACAGGAGCAATCACAGAAACAGTAGCTGCAACAAGAGATCAAACATCTTCAGTTTAAATAGGAGTTTCCATCGGTTAATGACAATGTTTAATAAAGTGTAAAGTTCTGAGAAAATGTTCAATGATTTGGTTTAGCAAATTAACTATAGATGAAATAGATGATTTTATGAAATAAATCAGAATTTCTTCATTTTCTTTAAAATTTTACTGTGTGAATTGTGATGCATTGCGCTCAATCTTTAGTTATTCTTGTTTATGCTTTCTTGCTACATTATTATAACAAGTTTAAAGATAGACATTTCAGAATGCTCAGCAATTTTAACTTCTAATTGACGAATTGATCTTTTTGTTTATCTTAATATATAAACGAACGTGTTGAAAAAATTTCACCTTGCCGTGTATGTTATTGCACAATCTTAAAGTACTATATTTGTGTGCGAATAAAAATATTATTGATACGTTACTGATTTGTATAAATTATGTCAATTAATTGATATTAACTATCATAATTAATACTATGTCGATGAGAATTACTACCTTTTTATAAAAGATCGGAAAATAAGTTACATATAAAAAGGAAAATAAACGTTTAAATAGAATTAAATATATTTCGATAGGATTGTGTACTTTTAGAATTTTGTTCACGGCCAATATTTTCTTGAACTTTTTTTTAAAATAATCAATTTTTTAATTTTTTTTAAAAAAATAATCAATAATTCAAAAAAAATACCAAATTAATCGGTTTTACAAGAGGATGCGTCAGACGTCTATGTTGTCTGCATGTGATGCTTCACACTACGAATTGCACTAAGGCGCCAGGAGTATTGTCGCCTCCTCATGAGGGCTAATGCATGCGCCAATAATATTGGCGCCTCATCACGAGGAGCCCAATGCATGCGTCAATGCTATTGGCGCCTCCTCTTCATACCAATATTTTCGATTTTTTTTAAAAACTGGTTATTTTAAAAGAAAATTCATATTTTCTTTCATATATAAGTATAACTTAAAAAATAATTTATTACTAAAAATAAATAATAGTATATACGATCATGTATTAGAATTTATCTTCCTTAATTTATTGCACAATTCTCTCTAAAATGTAAAATGTATATGAGGATTTTAAAATAACAGCATAGTTTTTCTTGCATAAAAAATATTGGTATATTTTAACTACAAAACTTAGATAGCTATAGTAGTGGTTTTTATTATTTTCCAATAAAAATATGTTATCTAAAGATATTATATCCAAGTTTTTTTTCCATATTTAAATGTTATTATTTATTAAACTTTTAAATGCTATTAAAATTTTGTTTAGATATAAATGGTAGGTTTGATTTGTAAAATGAGAAGTATAAGACAAAACAATATTAAATACTACACAATAGTTTATATTGTATTTTATTTGACGGTCGAAGCATTGAACACGTTTTCTTTTTCCACTGTTTTTATATGTTTATGGAGACCTGACCAATTAATATAACTTTAATTATAATATATTTTATTAATATATAAAATACTAATATTTATAAATCAAAATATTAAATGAGTACAATTGGAATTACAGACTGCGATATCTCAACAGTCTCCCACTAGGTTAGAGTTGGCAAAGGGCGGTGTTTGTTGGAAATTCACCAATTTCCCTTCAAGAAATTCACCAAAATCTATGGAGAATTATGAACCGAATCTTGATAAACAAGAATCAATCTTTCTGATTACTTCTTTTGTTCTTCACTCTTCACTCGGGTGAATCAATCAACCTTGGTTGCAAGATTTCGCTGCACAATGGTAATGAAAAGAAACAAAATTGAATTGGGGAAGAAAGAGAAATTAGGGTTTTCGAAAAAGGAAGACGAATAAATTTTTGCAGAGTCACTCTCTGCTCTCAAACTGAGATTTTTATTCCTTTGTAACTGCAAGTATGTGTTACTTTATAATCAATAAGAATCACTCCATATTTATAGAGTTGGGTTTGTTTACTCCTCAAGCAAAGCCCAACATACATAATTCTACTATCACTACAAAATTGGGCCTGAATAAAAATTCATGTTGAGAATAACTCATCAACACTTCGACACTTCAACACATCATTGCTTCTGTCGAGCAACCTACTTCAACACAAGGAATTACAATTCAACACACCACCTAATTCATTGTGTCTAAGTTATCTATATTCATCATAGACCTTAACTTCTTGAACACTTCGACATGCACTCCTTTTTTCATGATATCTGCAGTCTGATTCCCAGTTCTGCAGTATTCCAAGTTCAGCTTTGCTTCTGCTACTTGCTCTCGAAGATAGTTGAACCTCATTTCGATGTGCTTACTTTGTTCATGCGATATCGGATTCTTCGCAGATTGATAGCATAAATGATGTCGATCTTCATGGTAATCCCTCCATGATAATCTCTTCAACCAAATTCACCATCCAAGTTACTTAACATGTACAAAGAGAAACAGTTATGTTCTCTACTTCACACGACGATAGTGCTACTACTGGTTCTTTTCTCGAACTCCAAGCAACTGGTGCACCACCTAGCATAAACACATAACTAGCTGTGGATTTTCTATCATCGGCATCACACATCAACTTGAGTCGGTATATCCCACTAGCTTGCATTTTTTTCCTTCATCAACTGCAGAAAATAAAGCCATAGTCGAGAAATCCTTTTAAATACCTTAGTATCCTCTT